>NW_026967928.1:0-154000 GCF_028390025.1 Pseudophryne corroboree
ATAGTGCAAACCCAACACCTTACTAACTGTGCTAACCAGACAGTACATACCAGAAACACAATTTATCAGAGATTTAAGTGAATAAGCTACCGTGTCCAATGTACTAAACATAATATATTCTATGGGGTGTCATACGCAAGTCATTAGAATACTTTCCTACTACAATTATAAGACATAAGCATTCAATATTTGAGTAAACAAAGAGAAAATAAAGCTATCTATTGGGTTTCACTAAAAAGTCCATTGGAAGACTTGACTATTGTTGTTAAAAGACATAGGCATTCATATTATAGAGCCACAAACCACACTAGTAAAATAAAAACATGATAACATGGGATTTGAACCAATGGCAGTCTTAATTTGATAGTGCAAACCCAACACCTTACAAACTGTGCTAACCAGACTATGCATACCAGACACCCAATTTATCAGAGATTTAAGTGAATAAGCTACAGTGTCCAAGGTACTAAACATAATAAACTCTATGGGATGTCATAAGCAAGTCATTAGAATACTTTCCTACTAAATTTATAAGACATAAGCATTCAATATTTGAGTAAACAAAGAGAAAATAAAGCTATCTATAGGGTTTCACTTAAAAGTCCATTGGAAGACTTGACTATTGTTGTTAAAAGACATAGGCATTCATATTATAGAGCCACAAACCACACTAGTAAAATAAAAACATGATAACATGGGATTCGAACAAATGACAGTCTTAATTTGATAGTGCAAACCCAACACCTTACAAACTGTGCTAACCAGACTGTGCATACCAGACACACAATTTATCAGAGATTTAAGTGAATAAGCTACAGTGTCCAAGGTACTAAACATAATATATTCTATGGGGTGTCATAAGCAAGTCATTAGAATACTTTCCTACTAAATTTATAAGACATAAGCATTCAATATTTGAGTAAACAAAGAGAAAATAAAGCTATCTATTGGGTTTCACTAAAAAGTCCATTGGAAGACTTGACTATTGTTGTTAAAAGACATAGGCATTCATATTATAGAGCCACAAACCACACTAGTAAAATAAAAACACGATAACATGGGATTTGAACCAATGACAGTCTTAATTTGATAGTGCAAACCCAACACCTTACAAACTGTGCTAACCAGACTATGCTTACCAGACACCTAATTTATCAGAGATTTAAGTGAATAAGCTACAGTGTAAAAGGTACTAAACATAATAAACTCTATGGGATGTCATAAGCAAGTCATTAGAATACTTTCCTACTAAATTTATAAGACATAAGCATTCAATATTTTAGTAAACAAAGAGAAAATAAAGTTATCTATTGGGTTTCACTAAAAAGTCCATTGGAAGACTTGACTATTGTTGTTAAAAGACATAGGCATTCATATTATAGAGCCACAAACCACACTAGTAAAATAAAAACATATTAACATGGGATTCGAACGAATGAAAATCTTAATTATATAGTGCAAACCCAACACCTTACTAACTGTGCTAACCAGACTGTGCATACCAGAAACACAATGTATCAGATATTTAAGTGAATAAGCTACCGTGTCCAAGGTACTAAACATAATATATTCTATGGGGTGTCATACGCAAGTCATTAGAATACTTTCCTACTACAATTATAAGACATAAGCATTCAATATTTGAGTAAACAAAGAGAAAATAAAGCTATCTATTGGGTTTCACTAAAAAGTCCATTGGAAGACTTGACTATTGTTGTTAAAAGACATAGGCATTCATTAATAGAGCCACAAACCACACTAGTAAAATAAAAACATGATAACATGGGATTCGAACCAATGACAGTCAAAATGTGATAGTGCAAACCCAACACCTTACAAACTGTGCTAACCAGACTGTGCATACCAGACACACAATTTATCAGAGATTTAAGTGAATAAGCTACAGTGTCCAAGGTACTAAACATAATAAACTCTATGGGATGTCATAAGCAAGTCATTAGAATACTTTCCTACTAAATTTATAAGACATAAGCATTCAATATTTTAGTAAACAAAGAGAAAATAAAGCTTTCTATTGGGTTTCACTAAAAAGTCCATTGGAAGACTTGACTATTGTTGTTAAAAGACACAGGCATTCATATTATAGAGCCACAAACCACACTAGTAAAATAAAAACATGATAACATGGGATTCAAACCAATGACAGTCTTAATTTGATAGTGCAAACCCAACACCTTACAAACTGTGCTTACCAGACTGTGCATACCAGACACACAATTTATCAGAGATTTAAGTGAATAAGATACAGTGTCCAAGGTACTAAACATAATAAACTCTATGGGATGTCATAAGCAAGTCATTAGAATACTTTCCTACTAAATTTATAAGACATAAGCATTCAATATTTGAGTAAACAAAGAGAAAATAAAGCTATCTATTGGGTTTCACTAAAAAGTCCATTGGAAGACTTGACTATTGTTGTTAAAAGACATAGGCATTCATATTATAGAGCCACAAACCACACTAGTAAAATAAAAACATGATAATATGGGATTTGAACCAATTACAGTCTTAATTTGATAGTGCAAACACAACACCTTACAAACTGTGCTAACCAGACTGTGCATACCAGACACACAATTTTTCAGAGATTTAAGTGAATAAGCTACAGTGTCCAAGGTACTAAACATAATATATTCTATGGGGTGTCATAAGCAAGTCATTAGAATACTTTCCTACTAAATTTATAAGACATAAGCATTCAATATTTGAGTAAACAAAGAGAAAATAAAGCTATCTATTGGGTTTCACTAAAAAGTCCATTGGAAGACTTGACTATTGTTGTTAAAAGACATAGGCATTCATATTATAGAGCCACAAACCACACTAGTAAAATAAAAACATGATAACATGGGATTCAAACCAATGACAGTCTTAATTTGATAGTGCAAACCCAACACCTTACAAACTGTGCTTACCAGACTGTGCATACCAGACACACAATTTATCAGAGATTTAAGTGAATAAGCTACAGTGTCCAAGGTACTAAACATAATAAACTCTATGGGATGTCATAAGCAAGTCATTAGAATACTTTCCTACTAAATTTATAAGACATAAGCATTCAATATTTGAGTAAACAAAGAGAAAATAAAGCTATCTATTGGGTTTCACTAAAAAGTCCATTGGAAGACTTGACTATTGTTGTTAAAAGACATAGGCATTCATATTATAGAGCCACAAACCACACTAGTAAAATAAAAACATGATAATATGGGATTTGAACCAATTACAGTCTTAATTTGATAGTGCAAACACAACACCTTACAAACTGTGCTAACCAGACTGTGCATACCAGACCCACAATTTATCAGAGATTTAAGTGAATAAGCTACAGTGTCCAAGGTACTAAACATAATATATTCTATGGGGTGTCATAAGCAAGTCATTAGAATACTTTCCTACTAAATTTATAAGACATAAGCATTCAATATTTGAGTAAACAAAGAGAAAATAAAGCTATCTATTGGGTTTCACTAAAAAGTCCATTGGAAGACTTGACTATTGTTGTTAAAAGACATAGGCATTCATATTATAGAGCCACAAACCACACTAGTAAAATAAAAACACGATAACATGGGATTTGAACCAATGACAGTCTTAATTTGATAGTGCAAACCCAACACCTTACAAACTGTGCTAACCAGACTATGCATACCAGACACCCAATTTATCAGAGATTTAAGTGAATAAGCTACAGTGTCCAAGGTACTAAACATAATAAACTCTATGGGATGTCATAAGCAAGTCATTAGAATACTTTCCTACTAAATTTATAAGACATAAGCATTCAATATTTTAGTAAACAAAGAGAAAATAAAGTTATCTATTGGGTTTCACTAAAAAGTCCATTGGAAGACTTGACTATTGTTGTTAAAAGACATAGGCATTCATATTATAGAGCCACAAACCACACTAGTAAAATAAAAACATATTAACATGGGATTCGAACGAATGAAAGTCTTAATTATATAGTGCAAACCCAACACCTTACTAACTGTGCTAACCAGACTGTGCATACCAGAAACACAATTTATCAGAGATTTAAGTGAATAAGCTACCGTGTCCAAGGTACTAAACATAATATATTCTATGGGGTGTCATACGCAAGTCATTAGAATACTTTCCTACTACAATTATAAGACATAAGCATTCAATATTTGAGTAAACAAAGAGAAAATAAAGCTATCTATTGGGTTTCACTAAAAAGTCCATTGGAAGACTTGACTATTGTTGTTAAAAGACATAGGCATTCATATTATAGAGCCACAAACCACACTAGTAAAATAAAAACATGATAACATGGGATTCGAACCAATGACAGTCAAAATTTGATAGTGCAAACCCAACACCTTACAAACTGTGCTAACCAGACTGTGCATACCAGACACACAATTTATCAGAGATTTAAGTGAATAAGCTACAGTGTCCAAGGTACTAAACATAATAAACTCTATGGGATGTCATAAGCAAGTCATTAGAATACTTTCCTACTAAATTTATAAGACATAAGCATTCAATATTTTAGTAAACAAAGAGAAAATAAAGCTTTCTATTGGGTTTCACTAAAAAGTCCATTGGAAGACTTGACTATTGTTGTTAAAAGACACAGGCATTCATATTATAGAGCCACAAACCACACTAGTAAAATAAAAACATGATAACATGGGATTTGAACCTATGACAATCTTAATTTGATAGTGCAAACCCAACACCTTACTGACCGCGCTAACCAGACTGTGCATACCAGACACACAATTTATCAGTGATTTAAGTGAATAAGCTACAGTGTCCAAGGTACTAAACATAATATATTCTATGGGGTGTCATAAGCAAGTCATTAGAATACTTTCCTACTAAATTTATAAGACATAAGCATTCAATATTTGTGTAAACAAAGAGAAAATAAAGCTATCTATTGGGTTTCACTAAAAAGTCCATTGGAAGACTTGACTATTGTTGTTAAAAGACATAGGCATTCATATTATAGAGCCACAAACCACACTAGTAAAATTAAAACATGATAACATGGGATTTGAACCAATGACAGTCTTAATTTGATAGTGCAAACCCAACACCTTACTAACTGTGCTAACCAGACTGTACATAACAGGTGCACAATTTATCAGAGATTTAAGTGAATAAGCTACAGTGTCCAAGGTGCTAAACATAATATATTCTATGGGGTGTCATAAGCAAGTCATTAGAATACTTTCCTAATAAATTAATAAGACATAATCATTCAATATTTGAGTAAACAAAGAGAAAATAAAGCTTTCTATTGGGTTTCACTAAAAAGTCAATTGGAAGACTTGACTATTGTTGTTAAAAGACATAGGCATTCATATTATAGAGCCACAAACCACACTAGTAAAATAAAAACATGATAACATGGGATTCAAACCAATGACAGTCTTAATTTGATAGTGCAAACCCAACACCTTACAAACTGTGCTTACCAGACTGTGCATACCAGACACACAATTTATCAGAGATTTAAGTGAATAAGCTACAGTGTCCAAGGTACTAAACATAATAAACTCTATGGGATGTCATAAGCAAGTCATTAGAATACTTTCCTACTAAATTAATAAGACATAATCATTCAATATTTGAGTAAACAAAGAGAAAATAAAGCTATCTATTGGGTTTCACTAAAAAGTCCATTGGAAGACTTGACTATTGTTGTTAAAAGACATAGGCATTCATATTATAGAGCCACAAACCACACTAGTAAAATAAAAACATGATAATATGGGATTTGAACCAATTACAGTCTTAATTTGATAGTGCAAACCCAACACCTTACTAACTGTGCTAACCAGACTGTACATACCAGGTGCACAATTTATCAGAGATTTAAGTGAATAAGCTACAGTGTCCAAGGTACTAAACATAATATATTCTATGGGGTGTCATAAGCAAGTCATTAGAATACTTTCCTACTAAATTTATAAGACATAAGCATTCAATATTTGAGTAAACAAAGAGAAAATAAAGTTATCTATTGGGTTTCACTAAAAAGTCCATTGGAAGACTTGACTATTGTTGTTAAAAGACATAGGCATTCATATTATAGAGCCACAAACCACACTAGTAAAATAAAAACATATTAACATGGGATTCGAACGAATGAAAGTCTTAATTATATAGTGCAAACCCAACACCTTACTAACTGTGCTAACCAGACTGTGCATACCAGAAACACAATGTATCAGAGATTTAAGTGAATAAGCTACCGTGTCCAAGGTACTAAACATAATATATTCTATGGGGTGTCATACGCAAGTCATTAGAATACTTTCCTACTACAATTATAAGACATAAGCATTCAATATTTGAGTAAACAAAGAGAAAATAAAGCTATCTATTGGGTTTCACTAAAAAGTCCATTGGAAGACTTGACTATTGTTGTTAAAAGACATAGGCATTCATATTATAGAGCCACAAACCACACTAGTAAAATAAAAACATGATAACATGGGATTCGAACCAATGACAGTCAAAATTTGATAGTGCAAACCCAACACCTTACAAACTGTGCTAACCAGTCTGTGCATGCCAGACACACAATTTATCAGAGATTTAAGTGAATAAGCTACAGTGTCCAAGGTACTAAACATAATAAACTCTATGGGATGTCATAAGCAAGTCATTACAATACTTTCCTACTAAATTTATAAGACATAAGCATTCAATATTTTAGTAAACAAAGAGAAAATAAAGCTTTCTATTGGGTTTCACTAAAAAGTCCATTGGAAGACTTGACTATTGTTGTTAAAAGACACAGGCATTCATATTATAGAGCCACAAACCACACTAGTAAAATAAAAACATGATAACATGGGATTCAAACCAATGACAGTCTTAATTTGATAGTGCAAACCCAACACCTTACAAACTGTGCTTACCAGACTGTGCATACCAGACACACAATTTATCAGAGATTTAAGTGAATAAGCTACAGTGTCCAAGGTACTAAACATAATAAACTCTATGGGATGTCATAAGCAAGTCATTAGAATACTTTCCTACTAAATTTATAAGACATAAGCATTCAATATTTGAGTAAACAAAGAGAAAATAAAGCTATCTATTGGGTTTCACTAAAAAGTCCATTGGAAGACTTGACTATTGTTGTTAAAAGACATAGGCATTCATATTATAGAGCCACAAACCACACTAGTAAAATAAAAACATGATAATATGGGATTTGAACCAATTACAGTCTTAATTTGATAGTGCAAACACAACACCTTACAAACTGTGCTAACCAGACTGTGCATACCAGACACACAATTTTTCAGAGATTTAAGTGAATAAGCTACAGTGTCCAAGGTACTAAACATAATATATTCTATGGGGTGTCATAAGCAAGTCATTAGAATACTTTCCTACTAAATTTATAAGACATAAGCATTCAATATTTGAGTAAACAAAGAGAAAATAAAGCTATCTATTGGGTTTCACTAAAAAGTCCATTGGAAGACTTGACTATTGTTGTTAAAAGACATAGGCATTCATATTATAGAGCCACAAACCACACTAGTAAAATAAAAACATGATAACATGGGATTCAAACCAATGACAGTCTTAATTTGATAGTGCAAACCCAACACCTTACAAACTGTGCTTACCAGACTGTGCATACCAGACACACAATTTATCAGAGATTTAAGTGAATAAGCTACAGTGTCCAAGGTACTAAACATAATAAACTCTATGGGATGTCATAAGCAAGTCATTAGAATACTTTCCTACTAAATTTATAAGACATAAGCATTCAATATTTGAGTAAACAAAGAGAAAATAAAGCTATCTATTGGGTTTCACTAAAAAGTCCATTGGAAGACTTGACTATTGTTGTTAAAAGACATAGGCATTCATATTATAGAGCCACAAACCACACTAGTAAAATAAAAACATGATAATATGGGATTTGAACCAATTACAGTCTTAATTTGATAGTGCAAACCCAACACCTTACAAACTGTGCTTACCAGACTGTGCATACCAGACACACAATTTATCAGAGATTTAAGTGAATAAGCTACAGTGTCCAAGGTACTAAACATAATAAACTCTATGGGATGTCATAAGCAAGTCATTAGAATACTTTCCTACTAAATTTATAAGACATAAGCATTCAATATTTGAGTAAACAAAGAGAAAATAAAGCTATCTATTGGGTTTCACTAAAAAGTCCATTGGAAGACTTGACTATTGTTGTTAAAAGACATAGGCATTCATATTATAGAGCCACAAACCACACTAGTAAAATAAAAACATGATAACATGGGATTCGAACCAATGACAGTCAAAATTTGATAGTGCAAACCCAACACCTTACAAACTGTGCTAACCAGTCTGTGCATGCCAGACACACAATTTATCAGAGATTTAAGTGAATAAGCTACAGTGTCCAAGGTACTAAACATAATAAACTCTATGGGATGTCATAAGCAAGTCATTACAATACTTTCCTACTAAATTTATAAGACATAAGCATTCAATATTTTAGTAAACAAAGAGAAAATAAAGCTTTCTATTGGGTTTCACTAAAAAGTCCATTGGAAGACTTGACTATTGTTGTTAAAAGACACAGGCATTCATATTATAGAGCCACAAACCACACTAGTAAAATAAAAACATGATAACATGGGATTCAAACCAATGACAGTCTTAATTTGATAGTGCAAACCCAACACCTTACAAACTGTGCTTACCAGACTGTGCATACCAGACACACAATTTATCAGAGATTTAAGTGAATAAGCTACAGTGTCCAAGGTACTAAACATAATAAACTCTATGGGATGTCATAAGCAAGTCATTAGAATACTTTCCTACTAAATTTATAAGACATAAGCATTCAATATTTGAGTAAACAAAGAGAAAATAAAGCTATCTATTGGGTTTCACTAAAAAGTCCATTGGAAGACTTGACTATTGTTGTTAAAAGACATAGGCATTCATATTATAGAGCCACAAACCACACTAGTAAAATAAAAACATGATAATATGGGATTTGAACCAATTACAGTCTTAATTTGATAGTGCAAACACAACACCTTACAAACTGTGCTAACCAGACTGTGCATACCAGACACACAATTTTTCAGAGATTTAAGTGAATAAGCTACAGTGTCCAAGGTACTAAACATAATATATTCTATGGGGTGTCATAAGCAAGTCATTAGAATACTTTCCTACTAAATTTATAAGACATAAGCATTCAATATTTGAGTAAACAAAGAGAAAATAAAGCTATCTATTGGGTTTCACTAAAAAGTCCATTGGAAGACTTGACTATTGTTGTTAAAAGACATAGGCATTCATATTATAGAGCCACAAACCACACTAGTAAAATAAAAACATGATAACATGGGATTCAAACCAATGACAGTCTTAATTTGATAGTGCAAACCCAACACCTTACAAACTGTGCTTACCAGACTGTGCATACCAGACACACAATTTATCAGAGATTTAAGTGAATAAGCTACAGTGTCCAAGGTACTAAACATAATAAACTCTATGGGATGTCATAAGCAAGTCATTAGAATACTTTCCTACTAAATTTATAAGACATAAGCATTCAATATTTGAGTAAACAAAGAGAAAATAAAGCTATCTATTGGGTTTCACTAAAAAGTCCATTGGAAGACTTGACTATTGTTGTTAAAAGACATAGGCATTCATATTATAGAGCCACAAACCACACTAGTAAAATAAAAACATGATAATATGGGATTTGAACCAATTACAGTCTTAATTTGATAGTGCAAACCCAACACCTTACAAACTGTGCTTACCAGACTGTGCATACCAGACACACAATTTATCAGAGATTTAAGTGAATAAGCTACAGTGTCCAAGGTACTAAACATAATAAACTCTATGGGATGTCATAAGCAAGTCATTAGAATACTTTCCTACTAAATTTATAAGACATAAGCATTCAATATTTGAGTAAACAAAGAGAAAATAAAGCTATCTATTGGGTTTCACTAAAAAGTCCATTGGAAGACTTGACTATTGTTGTTAAAAGACATAGGCATTCATATTATAGAGCCACAAACCACACTAGTAAAATAAAAACATGATAATATGGGATTTGAACCAATTACAGTCTTAATTTGATAGTGCAAACACAACACCTTACAAACTGTGCTAACCAGACTGTGCATACCAGACACACAATTTTTCAGAGATTTAAGTGAATAAGCTACAGTGTCCAAGGTACTAAACATAATATATTCTATGGGGTGTCATAAGCAAGTCATTAGAATACTTTCCTACTAAATTTATAAGACATAAGCATTCAATATTTGAGTAAACAAAGAGAAAATAAAGCTATCTATTGGGTTTCACTAAAAAGTCCATTGGAAGACTTGACTATTGTTGTTAAAAGACATAGGCATTCATATTATAGAGCCACAAACCACACTAGTAAAATAAAAACATGATAACATGGGATTTGAACCAATGGCAGTCTTAATTTGATAGTGCAAACCCAACACCTTACAAACTGTGCTAACCAGACTATGCATACCAGACACCCAATTTATCAGAGATTTAAGTGAATAAGCTACAGTGTCCAAGGTACTAAACATAATAAACTCTATGGGATGTCATAAGCAAGTCATTAGAATACTTTCCTACTAAATTTATAAGACATAAGCATTCAATATTTGAGTAAACAAAGAGAAAATAAAGCTATCTATAGGGTTTCACTTAAAAGTCCATTGGAAGACTTGACTATTGTTGTTAAAAGACATAGGCATTCATATTATAGAGCCACAAACCACACTAGTAAAATAAAAACATATTAACATGGGATTCGAACCAATGAAAGTCTTAATTATATAGTGCAAACCCAACACCTTACTAACTGTGCTAACCAGACAGTACATACCAGAAACACAATTTATCAGAGATTTAAGTGAATAAGCTACCGTGTCCAAGGTACTAAACATAATATATTCTATGGGGTGTCATACGCAAGTCATTAGAATACTTTCCTACTACAATTATAAGACATAAGCATTCAATATTTGAGTAAACAAAGAGAAAATAAAGCTATCTATTGGGTTTCACTAAAAAGTCCATTGGAAGACTTGACTATTGTTGTTAAAAGACATAGGCATTCATATTATAGAGCCACAAACCACACTAGTAAAATAAAAACATGATAACATGGGATTTGAACCAATGGCAGTCTTAATTTGATAGTGCAAACCCAACACCTTACAAACTGTGCTAACCAGACTATGCATACCAGACACCCAATTTATCAGAGATTTAAGTGAATAAGCTACAGTGTCCAAGGTACTAAACATAATAAACTCTATGGGATGTCATAAGCAAGTCATTAGAATACTTTCCTACTAAATTTATAAGACATAAGCATTCAATATTTGAGTAAACAAAGAGAAAATAAAGCTATCTATAGGGTTTCACTTAAAAGTCCATTGGAAGACTTGACTATTGTTGTTAAAAGACATAGGCATTCATATTATAGAGCCACAAACCACACTAGTAAAATAAAAACATGATAACATGGGATTCGAACAAATGACAGTCTTAATTTGATAGTGCAAACCCAACACCTTACAAACTGTGCTAACCAGACTGTGCATACCAGACACACAATTTATCAGAGATTTAAGTGAATAAGCTACAGTGTCCAAGGTACTAAACATAATATATTCTATGGGGTGTCATAAGCAAGTCATTAGAATACTTTCCTACTAAATTTATAAGACATAAGCATTCAATATTTGAGTAAACAAAGAGAAAATAAAGCTATCTATTGGGTTTCACTAAAAAGTCCATTGGAAGACTTGACTATTGTTGTTAAAAGACATAGGCATTCATATTATAGAGCCACAAACCACACTAGTAAAATAAAAACACGATAACATGGGATTTGAACCAATGACAGTCTTAATTTGATAGTGCAAACCCAACACCTTACAAACTGTGCTAACCAGACTATGCTTACCAGACACCTAATTTATCAGAGATTTAAGTGAATAAGCTACAGTGTAAAAGGTACTAAACATAATAAACTCTATGGGATGTCATAAGCAAGTCATTAGAATACTTTCCTACTAAATTTATAAGACATAAGCATTCAATATTTTAGTAAACAAAGAGAAAATAAAGTTATCTATTGGGTTTCACTAAAAAGTCCATTGGAAGACTTGACTATTGTTGTTAAAAGACATAGGCATTCATATTATAGAGCCACAAACCACACTAGTAAAATAAAAACATATTAACATGGGATTCGAACGAATGAAAGTCTTAATTATATAGTGCAAACCCAACACCTTACTAACTGTGCTAACCAGACTGTGCATACCAGAAACACAATGTATCAGAGATTTAAGTGAATAAGCTACCGTGTCCAAGGTACTAAACATAATATATTCTATGGGGTGTCATACGCAAGTCATTAGAATACTTTCCTACTACAATTATAAGACATAAGCATTCAATATTTGAGTAAACAAAGAGAAAATAAAGCTATCTATTGGGTTTCACTAAAAAGTCCATTGGAAGACTTGACTATTGTTGTTAAAAGACATAGGCATTCATATTATAGAGCCACAAACCACACTAGTAAAATAAAAACATGATAACATGGGATTCGAACCAATGACAGTCAAAATTTGATAGTGCAAACCCAACACCTTACAAACTGTGCTAACCAGACTGTGCATACCAGACACACAATTTATCAGAGATTTAAGTGAATAAGCTACAGTGTCCAAGGTACTAAACATAATAAACTCTATGGGATGTCATAAGCAAGTCATTAGAATACTTTCCTACTAAATTTATAAGACATAAGCATTCAATATTTTAGTAAACAAAGAGAAAATAAAGCTTTCTATTGGGTTTCACTAAAAAGTCCATTGGAAGACTTGACTATTGTTGTTAAAAGACACAGGCATTCATATTATAGAGCCACAAACCACACTAGTAAAATAAAAACATGATAACATGGGATTCAAACCAATGACAGTCTTAATTTGATAGTGCAAACCCAACACCTTACAAACTGTGCTTACCAGACTGTGCATACCAGACACACAATTTATCAGAGATTTAAGTGAATAAGCTACAGTGTCCAAGGTACTAAACATAATAAACTCTATGGGATGTCATAAGCAAGTCATTAGAATACTTTCCTACTAAATTTATAAGACATAAGCATTCAATATTTGAGTAAACAAAGAGAAAATAAAGCTATCTATTGGGTTTCACTAAAAAGTCCATTGGAAGACTTGACTATTGTTGTTAAAAGACATAGGCATTCATATTATAGAGCCACAAACCACACTAGTAAAATAAAAACATGATAATATGGGATTTGAACCAATTACAGTCTTAATTTGATAGTGCAAACACAACACCTTACAAACTGTGCTAACCAGACTGTGCATACCAGACACACAATTTTTCAGAGATTTAAGTGAATAAGCTACAGTGTCCAAGGTACTAAACATAATATATTCTATGGGGTGTCATAAGCAAGTCATTAGAATACTTTCCTACTAAATTTATAAGACATAAGCATTCAATATTTGAGTAAACAAAGAGAAAATAAAGCTATCTATTGGGTTTCACTAAAAAGTCCATTGGAAGACTTGACTATTGTTGTTAAAAGACATAGGCATTCATATTATAGAGCCACAAACCACACTAGTAAAATAAAAACATGATAACATGGGATTCAAACCAATGACAGTCTTAATTTGATAGTGCAAACCCAACACCTTACAAACTGTGCTTACCAGACTGTGCATACCAGACACACAATTTATCAGAGATTTAAGTGAATAAGCTACAGTGTCCAAGGTACTAAACATAATAAACTCTATGGGATGTCATAAGCAAGTCATTAGAATACTTTCCTACTAAATTTATAAGACATAAGCATTCAATATTTGAGTAAACAAAGAGAAAATAAAGCTATCTATTGGGTTTCACTAAAAAGTCCATTGGAAGACTTGACTATTGTTGTTAAAAGACATAGGCATTCATATTATAGAGCCACAAACCACACTAGTAAAATAAAAACATGATAATATGGGATTTGAACCAATTACAGTCTTAATTTGATAGTGCAAACCCAACACCTTACAAACTGTGCTTACCAGACTGTGCATACCAGACACACAATTTATCAGAGATTTAAGTGAATAAGCTACAGTGTCCAAGGTACTAAACATAATAAACTCTATGGGATGTCATAAGCAAGTCATTAGAATACTTTCCTACTAAATTTATAAGACATAAGCATTCAATATTTGAGTAAACAAAGAGAAAATAAAGCTATCTATTGGGTTTCACTAAAAAGTCCATTGGAAGACTTGACTATTGTTGTTAAAAGACATAGGCATTCATATTATAGAGCCACAAACCACACTAGTAAAATAAAAACATGATAATATGGGATTTGAACCAATTACAGTCTTAATTTGATAGTGCAAACACAACACCTTACAAACTGTGCTAACCAGACTGTGCATACCAGACACACAATTTTTCAGAGATTTAAGTGAATAAGCTACAGTGTCCAAGGTACTAAACATAATATATTCTATGGGGTGTCATAAGCAAGTCATTAGAATACTTTCCTACTAAATTTATAAGACATAAGCATTCAATATTTGAGTAAACAAAGAGAAAATAAAGCTATCTATTGGGTTTCACTAAAAAGTCCATTGGAAGACTTGACTATTGTTGTTAAAAGACATAGGCATTCATATTATAGAGCCACAAACCACACTAGTAAAATAAAAACATGATAACATGGGATTTGAACCAATGGCAGTCTTAATTTGATAGTGCAAACCCAACACCTTACAAACTGTGCTAACCAGACTATGCATACCAGACACCCAATTTATCAGAGATTTAAGTGAATAAGCTACAGTGTCCAAGGTACTAAACATAATAAACTCTATGGGATGTCATAAGCAAGTCATTAGAATACTTTACTACTAAATTTATAAGACATAAGCATTCAATATTTGAGTAAACAAAGAGAAAATAAAGCTATCTATAGGGTTTCACTTAAAAGTCCATTGGAAGACTTGACTATTGTTGTTAAAAGACATAGGCATTCATATTATAGAGCCACAAACCACACTAGTAAAATAAAAACATATTAACATGGGATTCGAACCAATGAAAGTCTTAATTATATAGTGCAAACCCAACACCTTACTAACTGTGCTAACCAGACAGTACATACCAGAAACACAATTTATCAGAGATTTAAGTGAATAAGCTACCGTGTCCAAGGTACTAAACATAATATATTCTATGGGGTGTCATACGCAAGTCATTAGAATACTTTCCTACTACAATTATAAGACATAAGCATTCAATATTTGAGTAAACAAAGAGAAAATAAAGCTATCTATTGGGTTTCACTAAAAAGTCCATTGGAAGACTTGACTATTGTTGTTAAAAGACATAGGCATTCATATTATAGAGCCACAAACCACACTAGTAAAATAAAAACATGATAACATGGGATTTGAACCAATGGCAGTCTTAATTTGATAGTGCAAACCCAACACCTTACAAACTGTGCTAACCAGACTATGCATACCAGACACCCAATTTATCAGAGATTTAAGTGAATAAGCTACAGTGTCCAAGGTACTAAACATAATAAACTCTATGGGATGTCATAAGCAAGTCATTAGAATACTTTCCTACTAAATTTATAAGACATAAGCATTCAATATTTGAGTAAACAAAGAGAAAATAAAGCTATCTATAGGGTTTCACTTAAAAGTCCATTGGAAGACTTGACTATTGTTGTTAAAAGACATAGGCATTCATATTATAGAGCCACAAACCACACTAGTAAAATAAAAACATGATAACATGGGATTCGAACAAATGACAGTCTTAATTTGATAGTGCAAACCCAACACCTTACAAACTGTGCTAACCAGACTGTGCATACCAGACACACAATTTATCAGAGATTTAAGTGAATAAGCTACAGTGTCCAAGGTACTAAACATAATATATTCTATGGGGTGTCATAAGCAAGTCATTAGAATACTTTCCTACTAAATTTATAAGACATAAGCATTCAATATTTGAGTAAACAAAGAGAAAATAAAGCTATCTATTGGGTTTCACTAAAAAGTCCATTGGAAGACTTGACTATTGTTGTTAAAAGACATAGGCATTCATATTATAGAGCCACAAACCACACTAGTAAAATAAAAACACGATAACATGGGATTTGAACCAATGACAGTCTTAATTTGATAGTGCAAACCCAACACCTTACAAACTGTGCTAACCAGACTATGCTTACCAGACACCTAATTTATCAGAGATTTAAGTGAATAAGCTACAGTGTAAAAGGTACTAAACATAATAAACTCTATGGGATGTCATAAGCAAGTCATTAGAATACTTTCCTACTAAATTTATAAGACATAAGCATTCAATATTTTAGTAAACAAAGAGAAAATAAAGTTATCTATTGGGTTTCACTAAAAAGTCCATTGGAAGACTTGACTATTGTTGTTAAAAGACATAGGCATTCATATTATAGAGCCACAAACCACACTAGTAAAATAAAAACATATTAACATGGGATTCGAACGAATGAAAGTCTTAATTATATAGTGCAAACCCAACACCTTACTAACTGTGCTAACCAGACTGTGCATACCAGAAACACAATGTATCAGAGATTTAAGTGAATAAGCTACCGTGTCCAAGGTACTAAACATAATATATTCTATGGGGTGTCATACGCAAGTCATTAGAATACTTTCCTACTACAATTATAAGACATAAGCATTCAATATTTGAGTAAACAAAGAGAAAATAAAGCTATCTATTGGGTTTCACTAAAAAGTCCATTGGAAGACTTGACTATTGTTGTTAAAAGACATAGGCATTCATATTATAGAGCCACAAACCACACTAGTAAAATAAAAACATGATAACATGGGATTCGAACCAATGACAGTCAAAATTTGATAGTGCAAACCCAACACCTTACAAACTGTGCTAACCAGACTGTGCATACCAGACACACAATTTATCAGAGATTTAAGTGAATAAGCTACAGTGTCCAAGGTACTAAACATAATAAACTCTATGGGATGTCATAAGCAAGTCATTAGAATACTTTCCTACTAAATTTATAAGACATAAGCATTCAATATTTTAGTAAACAAAGAGAAAATAAAGCTTTCTATTGGGTTTCACTAAAAAGTCCATTGGAAGACTTGACTATTGTTGTTAAAAGACACAGGCATTCATATTATAGAGCCACAAACCACACTAGTAAAATAAAAACATGATAACATGGGATTCAAACCAATGACAGTCTTAATTTGATAGTGCAAACCCAACACCTTACAAACTGTGCTTACCAGACTGTGCATACCAGACACACAATTTATCAGAGATTTAAGTGAATAAGCTACAGTGTCCAAGGTACTAAACATAATAAACTCTATGGGATGTCATAAGCAAGTCATTAGAATACTTTCCTACTAAATTTATAAGACATAAGCATTCAATATTTGAGTAAACAAAGAGAAAATAAAGCTATCTATTGGGTTTCACTAAAAAGTCCATTGGAAGACTTGACTATTGTTGTTAAAAGACATAGGCATTCATATTATAGAGCCACAAACCACACTAGTAAAATAAAAACATGATAATATGGGATTTGAACCAATTACAGTCTTAATTTGATAGTGCAAACACAACACCTTACAAACTGTGCTAACCAGACTGTGCATACCAGACCCACAATTTATCAGAGATTTAAGTGAATAAGCTACAGTGTCCAAGGTACTAAACATAATATATTCTATGGGGTGTCATAAGCAAGTCATTAGAATACTTTCCTACTAAATTTATAAGACATAAGCATTCAATATTTGAGTAAACAAAGAGAAAATAAAGCTATCTATTGGGTTTCACTAAAAAGTCCATTGGAAGACTTGACTATTGTTGTTAAAAGACATAGGCATTCATATTATAGAGCCACAAACCACACTAGTAAAATAAAAACACAATAACATGGGATTTGAACCAATGACAGTCTTAATTTGATAGTGCAAACCCAACACCTTACAAACTGTGCTAACCAGACTATGCATACCAGACACCCAATTTATCAGAGATTTAAGTGAATAAGCTACAGTGTCCAAGGTACTAAACATAATAAACTCTATGGGATGTCATAAGCAAGTCATTAGAATACTTTCCTACTAAATTTATAAGACATAAGCATTCAATATTTTAGTAAACAAAGAGAAAATAAAGTTATCTATTGGGTTTCACTAAAAAGTCCATTGGAAGACTTGACTATTGTTGTTAAAAGACATAGGCATTCATATTATAGAGCCACAAACCACACTAGTAAAATAAAAACATATTAACATGGGATTCGAACGAATGAAAGTCTTAATTATATAGTGCAAACCCAACACCTTACTAACTGTGCTAACCAGACTGTGCATACCAGAAACACAATTTATCAGAGATTTAAGTGAATAAGCTACCGTGTCCAAGGTACTAAACATAATATATTCTATGGGGTGTCATACGCAAGTCATTAGAATACTTTCCTACTACAATTATAAGACATAAGCATTCAATATTTGAGTAAACAAAGAGAAAATAAAGCTATCTATTGGGTTTCACTAAAAAGTCCATTGGAAGACTTGACTATTGTTGTTAAAAGACATAGGCATTCATATTATAGAGCCACAAACCACACTAGTAAAATAAAAACATGATAACATGGGATTCGAACCAATGACAGTCAAAATTTGATAGTGCAAACCCAACACCTTACAAACTGTGCTAACCAGACTGTGCATACCAGACACACAATTTATCAGAGATTTAAGTGAATAAGCTACAGTGTCCAAGGTACTAAACATAATAAACTCTATGGGATGTCATAAGCAAGTCATTAGAATACTTTCCTACTAAATTTATAAGACATAAGCATTCAATATTTTAGTAAACAAAGAGAAAATAAAGCTTTCTATTGGGTTTCACTAAAAAGTCCATTGGAAGACTTGACTATTGTTGTTAAAAGACACAGGCATTCATATTATAGAGCCACAAACCACACTAGTAAAATAAAAACATGATAACATGGGATTTGAACCTATGACAATCTTAATTTGATAGTGCAAACCCAACACCTTACTGACCGCGCTAACCAGACTGTGCATACCAGACACACAATTTATCAGTGATTTAAGTGAATAAGCTACAGTGTCCAAGGTACTAAACATAATATATTCTATGGGGTGTCATAAGCAAGTCATTAGAATACTTTCCTACTAAATTTATAAGACATAAGCATTCAATATTTGTGTAAACAAAGAGAAAATAAAGCTATCTATTGGGTTTCACTAAAAAGTCCATTGGAAGACTTGACTATTGTTGTTAAAAGACATAGGCATTCATATTATAGAGCCACAAACCACACTAGTAAAATTAAAACATGATAACATGGGATTTGAACCAATGACAGTCTTAATTTGATAGTGCAAACCCAACACCTTACTAACTGTGCTAACCAGACTGTACATACCAGGTGCACAATTTATCAGAGATTTAAGTGAATAAGCTACAGTGTCCAAGGTGCTAAACATAATATATTCTATGGGGTGTCATAAGCAAGTCATTAGAATACTTTCCTAATAAATTAATAAGACATAATCATTCAATATTTGAGTAAACAAAGAGAAAATAAAGCTTTCTATTGGGTTTCACTAAAAAGTCAATTGGAAGACTTGACTATTGTTGTTAAAAGACATAGGCATTCATATTATAGAGCCACAAACCACACTAGTAAAATAAAAACATGATAACATGGGATTCAAACCAATGACAGTCTTAATTTGATAGTGCAAACCCAACACCTTACAAACTGTGCTTACCAGACTGTGCATACCAGACACACAATTTATCAGAGATTTAAGTGAATAAGCTACAGTGTCCAAGGTACTAAACATAATAAACTCTATGGGATGTCATAAGCAAGTCATTAGAATACTTTCCTACTAAATTAATAAGATATAATCATTCAATATTTGAGTAAACAAAGAGAAAATAAAGCTATCTATTGGGTTTCACTAAAAAGTCCATTGGAAGACTTGACTATTGTTGTTAAAAGACATAGGCATTCATATTATAGAGCCACAAACCACACTAGTAAAATAAAAACATGATAATATGGGATTTGAACCAATTACAGTCTTAATTTGATAGTGCAAACACAACACCTTACAAACTGTGCTAACCAGACTGTGCATACCAGACACACAATTTTTCAGAGATTTAAGTGAATAAGCTACAGTGTCCAAGGTACTAAACATAATATATTCTATGGGGTGTCATAAGCAAGTCATTAGAATACTTTCCTACTAAATTTATAAGACATAAGCATTCAATATTTGAGTAAACAAAGAGAAAATAAAGCTATCTATTGGGTTTCACTAAAAAGTCCATTGGAAGACTTGACTATTGTTGTTAAAAGACATAGGCATTCATATTATAGAGCCACAAACCACACTAGTAAAATAAAAACATGATAACATGGGATTTGAACCAATGGCAGTCTTAATTTGATAGTGCAAACCCAACACCTTACAAACTGTGCTAACCAGACTATGCATACCAGACACCCAATTTATCAGAGATTTAAGTGAATAAGCTACAGTGTCCAAGGTACTAAACATAATAAACTCTATGGGATGTCATAAGCAAGTCATTAGAATACTTTCCTACTAAATTTATAAGACATAAGCATTCAATATTTTAGTAAACAAAGAGAAAATAAAGCTTTCTATTGGGTTTCACTAAAAAGTCCATTGGAAGACTTGACTATTGTTGTTAAAAGACACAGGCATTCATATTATAGAGCCACAAACCACACTAGTAAAATAAAAACATGATAACATGGGATTCAAACCAATGACAGTCTTAATTTGATAGTGCAAACCCAACACCTTACAAACTGTGCTTACCAGACTGTGCATACCAGACACACAATTTATCAGAGATTTAAGTGAATAAGCTACAGTGTCCAAGGTACTAAACATAATATATTCTATGGGGTGTCATAAGCAAGTCATTAGAATACTTTCCTACTAAATTTATAAGACATAAGCATTCAATATTTGAGTAAACAAAGAGAAAATAAAGCTATCTATTGGGTTTCACTAAAAAGTCCATTGGAAGACTTGACTATTGTTGTTAAAAGACATAGGCATTCATATTATAGAGCCACAAACCACACTAGTAAAATAAAAACATGATAATATGGGATTTGAACCAATTACAGTCTTAATTTGATAGTGCAAACACAACACCTTACAAACTGTGCTAACCAGACTGTGCATACCAGACACACAATTTTTCAGAGATTTAAGTGAATAAGCTACAGTGTCCAAGGTACTAAACATAATATATTCTATGGGGTGTCATAAGCAAGTCATTAGAATACTTTCCTACTAAATTTATAAGACATAAGCATTCAATATTTGAGTAAACAAAGAGAAAATAAAGCTATCTATTGGGTTTCACTAAAAAGTCCATTGGAAGACTTGACTATTGTTGTTAAAAGACATAGGCATTCATATTATAGAGCCACAAACCACACTAGTAAAATAAAAACACGATAACATGGGATTTGAACCAATGACAGTCTTAATTTGATAGTGCAAACCCAACACCTTACAAACTGTGCTAACCAGACTATGCATACCAGACACCCAATTTATCAGAGATTTAAGTGAATAAGCTACAGTGTCCAAGGTACTAAACATAATAAACTCTATGGGATGTCATAAGCAAGTCATTAGAATACTTTCCTACTAAATTTATAAGACATAAGCATTCAATATTTTAGTAAACAAAGAGAAAATAAAGTTATCTATTGGGTTTCACTAAAAAGTCCATTGGAAGACTTGACTATTGTTGTTAAAAGACATAGGCATTCATATTATAGAGCCACAAACCACACTAGTAAAATAAAAACATATTAACATGGGATTCGAACGAATGAAAGTCTTAATTATATAGTGCAAACCCAACACCTGACTAACTGTGCTAAGCAGACTGTGCATACCAGAAACACAATTTATCAGAGATTTAAGTGAATAAGCTACCGTGTCCAAGGTACTAAACATAATATATTCTATGGGGTGTCATACGCAAGTCATTAGAATACTTTCCTACTACAATTATAAGACATAAGCATTCAATATTTGAGTAAACAAAGAGAAAATAAAGCTATCTATTGGGTTTCACTAAAAAGTCCATTGGAAGACTTGACTATTGTTGTTAAAAGACATAGGCATTCATATTATAGAGCCACAAACCACACTAGTAAAATAAAAACATGATAACATGGGATTCGAACCAATGACAGTCAAAATTTGATAGTGCAAACCCAACACCTTACAAACTGTGCTAACCAGACTGTGCATACCAGACACACAATTTATCAGAGATTTAAGTGAATAAGCTACAGTGTCCAAGGTACTAAACATAATAAACTCTATGGGATGTCATAAGCAAGTCATTAGAATACTTTCCTACTAAATTTATAAGACATAAGCATTCAATATTTTAGTAAACAAAGAGAAAATAAAGCTTTCTATTGGGTTTCACTAAAAAGTCCATTGGAAGACTTGACTATTGTTGTTAAAAGACACAGGCATTCATATTATAGAGCCACAAACCACACTAGTAAAATAAAAACATGATAACATGGGATTTGAACCTATGACAATCTTAATTTGATAGTGCAAACCCAACACCTTACTGACCGCGCTAACCAGACTGTGCATACCAGACACACAATTTATCAGTGATTTAAGTGAATAAGCTACAGTGTCCAAGGTACTAAACATAATATATTCTATGGGGTGTCATAAGCAAGTCATTAGAATACTTTCCTACTAAATTTATAAGACATAAGCATTCAATATTTGTGTAAACAAAGAGAAAATAAAGCTATCTATTGGGTTTCACTAAAAAGTCCATTGGAAGACTTGACTATTGTTGTTAAAAGACATAGGCATTCATATTATAGAGCCACAAACCACACTAGTAAAATTAAAACATGATAACATGGGATTTGAACCAATGACAGTCTTAATTTGATAGTGCAAACCCAACACCTTACTAACTGTGCTAACCAGACTGTACATACCAGGTGCACAATTTATCAGAGATTTAAGTGAATAAGCTACAGTGTCCAAGGTGCTAAACATAATATATTCTATGGGGTGTCATAAGCAAGTCATTAGAATACTTTCCTAATAAATTAATAAGACATAATCATTCAATATTTGAGTAAACAAAGAGAAAATAAAGCTTTCTATTGGGTTTCACTAAAAAGTCAATTGGAAGACTTGACTATTGTTGTTAAAAGACATAGGCATTCATATTATAGAGCCACAAACCACACTAGTAAAATAAAAACATGATAACATGGGATTCAAACCAATGACAGTCTTAATTTGATAGTGCAAACCCAACACCTTACAAACTGTGCTTACCAGACTGTGCATACCAGACACACAATTTATCAGAGATTTAAGTGAATAAGCTACAGTGTCCAAGGTACTAAACATAATAAACTCTATGGGATGTCATAAGCAAGTCATTAGAATACTTTCCTACTAAATTTATAAGACATAAGCATTCAATATTTGAGTAAACAAAGAGAAAATAAAGCTATCTATTGGGTTTCACTAAAAAGTCCATTGGAAGACTTGACTATTGTTGTTAAAAGACATAGGCATTCATATTATAGAGCCACAAACCACACTAGTAAAATAAAAACATGATAATATGGGATTTGAACCAATTACAGTCTTAATTTGATAGTGCAAACACAACACCTTACAAACTGTGCTAACCAGACTGTGCATACCAGACACACACTTTTTCAGAGATTTAAGTGAATAAGCTACAGTGTCCAAGGTACTAAACATAATAAACTCTATGGGATGTCATAAGCAAGTCATTAGAATACTTTCCTACTAAATTTATAAGACATAAGCATTCAATATTTGAGTAAACAAAGAGAAAATAAAGCTATCTATAGGGTTTCACTTAAAAGTCCATTGGAAGACTTGACTATTGTTGTTAAAAGACATAGGCATTCATATTATAGAGCCACAAACCACACTAGTAAAATAAAAACATATTAACATGGGATTCGAACCAATGAAAGTCTTAATTATATAGTGCAAACCCAACACCTTACTAACTGTGCTAACCAGACAGTACATACCAGAAACACAATTTATCAGAGATTTAAGTGAATAAGCTACCGTGTCCAAGGTACTAAACATAATATATTCTATGGGGTGTCATACGCAAGTCATTAGAATACTTTCCTACTACAATTATAAGACATAAGCATTCAATATTTGAGTAAACAAAGAGAAAATAAAGCTATCTATTGGGTTTCACTAAAAAGTCCATTGGAAGACTTGACTATTGTTGTTAATAGACATAGGCATTCATATTATAGAGCCACAAACCACACTAGTAAAATAAAAACATGATAACATGGGATTTGAACCAATGACAGTCAAAATTTGATAGTGCAAACCCAACACCTTACAAACTGTGCTAACCAGACTGTGCATACCACACACACAATTTATCAGAGATTTAAGTGAATAAGCTACAGTGTCCAAGGTACTAAACATAATATATTCTATGGGGTGTCATAAGCAAGTCATTAGAATACTTTCCTACTCAATTTATAAGACATAATCATTCAATATTTGAGTAAACAAAGAGAAAATAAAGCTATCTATTGGGTTTCACTAAAAAGTCCATTGGAAGACTTGACTATTGTTGTTAAAAGACATAGGCATTCATATTATAGAGCCACAAACCACACTAGTAAAATAAAAACATGATAACATGGGATTCAAACCAATGACAGTCTTAATTTGATAGTGCAAACCCAACACCTTACAAACTGTGCTAACCAGACTGTACATACCAGACACACAATTTATCAGAGATTTAAGTGAATAAGCTACAGTGTCCAAGGTACTAAACATAATATATTCTATGGGGTGTCATAAGCAAGTCATTAGAATACTTTCCTACTAAATTAATAAGACATAAGCATTCAATGTTTGAGTAAACAAAGAGAAAATAAAGCTTTCTATTGGGTTTCACTAAAAAGTCCATTGGAAGACTTGACTATTGTTGTTAAAAGACATAGGCATTCATATTATAGAGCCACAAACCACACTAGTAAAATAAAAACATGATAACATGGGATTCAAACCAATGACAGTCTTAATTTGATAGTGCAAACCCAACACCTTACAAACTGTGCTTACCAGACTGTGCATACCAGACACACAATTTATCAGAGATTTAAGTGAATAAGCTACAGTGTCCAAGGTACTAAACATAATAAACTCTATGGGATGTCATAAGCAAGTCATTAGAATACTTTCCTACTAAATTTATAAGACATAAGCATTCAATATTTGAGTAAACAAAGAGAAAATAAAGCTATCTATTGGGTTTCACTAAAAAGTCCATTGGAAGACTTGACTATTGTTGTTAAAAGACATAGGCATTCATATTATAGAGCCACAAACCACACTAGTAAAATAAAAACATGATAATATGGGATTTGAACCAATTACAGTCTTAATTTGATAGTGCAAACACAACACCTTACAAACTGTGCTAACCAGATTGTGCATACCAGACACACAATTTATCAGAGATTTAAGTGAATAAGCTACAGTGTCCAAGGTACTAAACATAATATATTCTATGGGGTGTCATAAGCAAGTCATTAGAATACTTTCCTACTAAATTTATAAGACATAAGCATTCAATATTTGAGTAAACAAAGAGAAAATAAAGCTATCTATTGGGTTTCACTAAAAAGTCCATTGGAAGACTTGACTATTGTTGTTAAAAGACATAGGCATTCATATTATAGAGCCACAAACCACACTAGTAAAATAAAAACACGATAACATGGGATTTGAACCAATGACAGTCTTAATTTGATAGTGCAAACCCAACACCTTACAAACTGTGCTAACCAGACTATGCATACCAGACACCCAATTTATCAGAGATTTAAGTGAATAAGCTACAGTGTCCAAGGTACTAAACATAATAAACTCTATGGGATGTCATAAGCAAGTCATTAGAATACTTTCCTACTAAATTAATAAGACATAAGCATTCAATATTTGAGTAAACAAAGAGAAAATAAAGCTTTCTATTGGGTTTCACTAAAAAGTCAATTGGAAGACTTGACTATTGTTGTTAAAAGACATAGGCATTCATATTATAGAGCCAAAAACCACACTAGTAAAATAAAAACATGATAACATGGGATTCAAACCAATGACAGTCTGAATTTGATAGTGCAAACCCAACACCTTACAAACTGTGCTAACCAGACTGTGCATACCAGACACACAACTTATCAGAGATTTAAGTGAATAAGCTACAGTGTCCAAGGTACTAAACATAATATATTCTATGGGGTGTCATAAGCAAGTCATTAGAATACTTTCCTACTAAATTTATAAGACATAAGCATTCAATATTTGAGTAAACAAAGAGAAAATAAAGCTATCTATTGGGTTTCACTAAAAAGTCCATTGGAAGACTTGACTATTGTTGTTAAAAGACATAGGCATTCATATTATAGAGCCACAAACCACACTAGTAAAATAAAAACACGATAACATGGGATTTGAACCAATGACAGTCTTAATTTGATAGTGCAAACCCAACACCTTACAAACTGTGCTAACCAGACTATGCATACCAGACACCCAATTTATCAGAGATTTAAGTGAATAAGCTACAGTGTCCAAGGTACTAAACATAATAAACTCTATGGGATGTCATAAGCAAGTCATTAGAATACTTTCCTACTAAATTAATAAGACATAAGCATTCAATATTTGAGTAAACAAAGAGAAAATAAAGCTTTCTATTGGGTTTCACTAAAAAGTCAATTGGAAGACTTGACTATTGTTGTTAAAAGACATAGGCATTCATATTATAGAGCCAAAAACCACACTAGTAAAATAAAAACATGATAACATGGGATTCAAACCAATGACAGTCTGAATTTGATAGTGCAAACCCAACACCTTACAAACTGTGCTAACCAGACTGTGCATACCAGACACACAACTTATCAGAGATTTAAGTGAATAAGCTACAGTGTCCAAGGTACTAAACATAATATATTCTATGGGGTGTCATAAGCAAGTCATTAGAATACTTTCCTACTAAATTTATAAGACATAAGCATTCAATATTTGAGTAAACAAAGAGAAAATAAAGCTATCTATTGGGTTTCACTAAAAAGTCCATTGGAAGACTTGACTATTGTTGTTAAAAGACATAGGCATTCATATTATAGAACCACAAACCACACTAGTAAAATAAAAACATGATAACATGGGATTTGAACCAATGACAGTCTTAATTTGATAGTGCAAACCCAACACCTTACTAACTGTGCTAACCAGACCGTGCATACTAAGCGCCCAATTTATCAGAGATTTAAGTGAATAAGCTACAGTGTCCAAGGTGCTAAACATAATATATTCTATGGGGTGTCATAAGCAAGTCATTAGAATACTTTCCTACTAAATTAATAAGACATAAGCATTCAATATTTGAGTAAACAAAGAGAAAATAAAGCTATCTATTGGGTTTCACTAAAAAGTCCATTGGAAGACTTGACTATTGTTGTTAAAAGACATAGGCATTCATATTATAGAGCCACAAACCACACTAGTAAAATAAAAACATGATAACAAGGGATTTGAACCAATGACAGTCTTAATTTGATAGTGCAAACCCAACACCTTACAAACTGTGCTAACCAGACTATGCATACCAGACACCCAATTTATCAGAGATTTAAGTGAATAAGCTACAGTGTCCAAGGTACTAAACATAATAAACTCTATGGGATGTCATAAGCAAGTCATGAGAATACTTTCCTACTAAATTTATAAGACATAAGCATTCAATATTTTAGTAAACAAAGAGAAAATAAAGCTTTCTATTGGGTTTCACTAAAAAGTCCATTGGAAGACTTGACTATTGTTGTTAAAAGACATAGGCATTCATATTATAGAGCCACAAACCACACTAGTAAAATAAAAACATGATAACATGGGATTTGAACCTATGACAGTCTTAATTTGATAGTGCAAACCCAACACCTTACTGACCGTGCTAACCAGACTGTGCATACCAGACACCCAATTTATCAGAGATTTAAGTGAATAAGCTACAGTGTCCAAGGTACTAAACATAATATATTCTATGGGGTGTCATAAGCAAGTCATTAGAATACTTTCCTATTAAATTTATAAGACATAAGCATTCAATATTTGAGTAAACAAAGAGAAAATAAAGCTTTCTATTGGGTTTCACTAAAAAGTCAATTGGAAGACTTGACTATTGTTGTTAAAAGACATAGGCATTCATATTATAGAGCCACAAACCAAACTAGTAAAATAAAAACATGATAACAAGGGATTTGAACCAATGACAGTCTTAATTTGATAGTGCAAACCCAACACCTTACAAACTGTGCTAACCAGACTATGCATACCAGACATACTATTTATTAGAGATTTAAGTGAATAAGCTACAGTGTCCAAGGTACTAAACATAATATATTCTATGGGGTGTCATAAGCAAGTCATTAGAATACTTTCCTACTAAATTTATAAGACATAAGCATTCAATATTTGAGTAAACAAAGAGAAAATAAAGCTTTCTATTGGGTTTCACTAAAAAGTCAATTGGAAGACTTGACTATTGTTGTTAAAAGACATAGGCATTCATATTATAGAGCCACAAACCACACTAGTAAAATAAAAACATGATAACATGGGATTCAAAGCAATGACAGTCTTAATTTGATAGTGCAAACCCAACACCTTACAAACTGTGCTAACCAGACTGTGCATACCAGACACACAATTTATCAGAGATTTAAGTGAATAAGCTACAGTGTCCAAGGTACTAAACATAATATATTCTATGGGGTGTCATAAGCAAGTCATTAGAATACTTTCCTACTAAATTTATAAGACATAAGCATTCAATATTTTAGTAAACAAAGAGAAAATAAAGCTTTCTATTGGGTTTCACTAAAAAGTCCATTGGAAGACTTGACTATTGTTGTTAAAAGACATAGGCATTCAAATTATAGAGCCACAAACCACACTAGTAAAATAAAAACATGATAACATGGGATTTGAACCCATGACAGTCTTAATTTGACAGTGCAAACCCAACACATTACTGACCGTACTAACCAGACTGTGCATACCATACCCCCAATTTATCAGAGATTTAAGTGAATAAGCTACAGTGTCCAAGGTACTAAACATAATATATTCTATGGGGTGTCATAAGCAAGTCATTAGAATACTTTCCTACTAAATTAATAAGACATAAGCATTCAATATTTGAGTAAACAAAGAGAAAATAAAGCTTTCTATTGGGTTTCACTAAAAAGTCAATTGGAAGACTTGACTATTGTTGTTAAAAGACATAGGCATTCATATTATAGAGCCACAAACCACACTAGTAAAATAAAAACATGATAACATGGGATTCAAACCAATGACAGTCTTAATTTGATAGTGCAAACCCAACACCTTACAAACTGTGCTAACCAGACTGTGCATACCAGAAACACAATTTATCAGAGATTTAAGTGAATAAGCTACAGTGTCCAAGGTACTAAACATAATAAACTCTATGGGATGTCATAAGCAAGTCATTAGAATACTTTCCTACTAAATTTATAAGACATAAGCATTCAATATTTTAGTAAACAAAGAGAAAATAAAGCTTTCTATTGGGTTTCACTAAAAAGTCCATTGGAAGACTTGACTATTGTTGTTAAAAGACATAGGCATTCATATTATAGAGCCACAAACCACACTAGTAAAATAAAAACATGATAATATGGGATTTGAACCAATTACAGTCTTAATTTGATAGTGCAAACACAACACCTTACAAACTGTGCTAACCAGACTGTGCATACCAGACACACAATTTATCAGAGATTTAAGTGAATAAGCTACAGTGTCCAAGGTACTAAACATAATATATTCTATGGGGTGTCATAAGCAAGTCATTAGAATACTTTCCTACTAAATTTATAAGACATAAGCATTCAATATTTGAGTAAACAAAGAGAAAATAAAGCTTTCTATTGGGTTTCACTAAAAAGTCCATTGGAAGACTTGACTATTGTTGTTAAAAGACATAGGCATTCATATTATAGAGCCACAAACCACACTAGTAAAATAAAAACATGATAACAAGGGATTTGAACCAATGACAGTCTTAATTTGATAGGGCAAACCCAACACCTTACAAACTGTGCTAACCAGACTATGCATACCAGACACCCAATTTATCAGAGATTTAAGTGAATAAGCTACAGTGTCCAAGGTACTAAACATAATAAACTCTATGGGATGTCATAAGCAAGTCATTAGAATACTTTCCTACTAAATTTATAAGACATAAGCATTCAATATTTTAGTAAACAAAGAGAAAATAAAGCTTTCTATTGGGTTTCACTAAAAAGTCCATTGGAAGACTTGACTATTGTTGTTAAAAGACATAGGCATTCATATTATAGAGCCACAAACCACACTAGTAAAATAAAAACATGATAACAAGGGATTTGAACCAATGACAGTCTTAATTTGATAGTGCAAACCCAACACCTTACTGACCGTGCTAACCAGACTGTGCATACCAGATACCCAATTTATCAGAGATTTAAGTGAATAAGCTATAGTGTCCAAGGTACTAAACATAATATATTCTATGGGGTGTCATAAGCAAGTCATTAGAATACTTTCCTACTAAATTTATAAGACATAAGCATTCAATATTTTAGTAAACAAAGAGAAAATAAAGCTATCTATTGGGTTTCACTAAAAAGTCCATTGGAAGACTTGACTATTGTTGTTAAAAGACATAGGCATTCATATTATAGAGCCACAAACCACACTAGTAAAATAAAAACATGATATCAAGGGATTTGAACCAATGACAGTCTTAATTTGATAGTGCAAACCCAACACCTTACAAACTGTGCTAACCAGACTATGCATACCAGACACAGAATTTATCAGAGATTTAAGTGAATAAGCTACAGTGTCCAAGGTACTAAACATAATAAACTCTATGGGATGTCATAAGCAAGTCATTAGAATACTTTCCTACTAAATTAATAAGACATAAGCATTCAATATTTGAGTAAACAAAGAGAAAATAAAGCTTTCTATTGGGTTTCACTAAAAAGTCAATTGGAAGACTTGACTATTGTTGTTAAAAGACATAGGCATTCATATTATAGAGCCACAAACCAAACTAGTAAAATAAAAACATGATAACAAGGGATTTGAACCAATGACAGTCTTAATTTGATAGTGCAAACCCAACACCTTACAAACTGTGCTAACCAGACTATGCATACCAGACATCCAATTTATCAGAGATTTAAGTGAATAAGCTACAGTGTCCAAGGTATTAAACATAATAAACTCTATGGGATGTCATAAGCAAGTCATTAGAATACTTTCCTACTAATTTATAAGACATAAGCATTCAATATTTTAGTAAACAAAGAGAAAATAAAGCTTTCTATTGGGTTTCACTAAAAAGTCCATTGGAAGACTTGACTATTGTTGTTAAAAGACATAGGCATTCAAATTATAGAGCCACAAACCACACTAGTAAAATAAAAACATGATAACATGGGATTTGAACCTATGACAGTCTTAATTTAACAGTGCAAACCCAACACATTACTGACCGTACTAACCAGACTGTGCATACCAGACCCCCAATTTATCAGAGATTTAAGTGAATAAGCTACAGTGTCCAAGGTACTAAACATAATATATTCTATGGGGTGTCATAAGCAAGTCATTAGAATACTTTCCTACTAAATTTATAAGATATAAGCATTCAATATTTGAGTAAACAAAGAGAAAATAAAGATTTCTATTGGGTTTCACTAAAAAGTCAATTGGAAGACTTGACTATTGTTGTTAAAAGACATAGGCATTCATATTATAGAGCCACAAACCACACTAGTAAAATAAAAACATGATAATATGGGATTTGAACCAATTACAGTCTTAATTTGATAGTGCAAACCCAACACCTTACAAACTGTGCTAACCAGACTGTGCATACCAGACACACAATTTATCAGAGATTTAAGTGAATAAGCTACAGTGTCCAAGGTACTAAACATAATATATTCTATGGGGTGTCATAAGCAAGTCATTAGAATACTTTCCTACTAAATTTATAAGACATAAGCATTCAATATTTGAGTAAACAAAGAGAAAATAAAGCTATCTATTGGGTTTCACTAAAAAGTCCATTGGAAGACTTGACTATTGTTGTTAAAAGACATAGGCATTCATATTATAGAGCCACAAACCACACTAGTAAAATAAAAACATGATATCAAGGGATTTGAAGCAATGACAGTCTTAATTTGATAGTGCAAACCCAACACCTTACAAACTGTGCTAACCAGACTATGCATACCAGACACAGAATTTATCAGAGATTTAAGTGAATAAGCTACAGTGTCCAAGGTACTAAACATAATAAACTCTATGGGATGTCATAAGCAAGTCATTAGAATACTTTCCTACTAAATTTAAGAGACATAAGCATTCAATATTTTAGTAAACAAAGAGAAAATAAAGCTTTCTATTGGGTTTCACTAAAAAGTCAATTGGAAGACTTGACTATTGTTGTTAAAAGACATAGGCATTCATATTATAGAGCCACAAACCACACTAGTAAAATAAAAACATGATAACATGGGATTCAAACCAATGACAGTCTGAATTTGATAGTGCAAACCCAACACCTTACAAACTGTGCTAACCAGACTGTGCATACCAGACACACAATTTATCAGAGATTTAAGTGAATAAGCTACAGTGTCCAAGGTACTAAACATAATAAACTCTATGGGATGTCATAAGCAAGTCATTAGAATACTTTCCTACTAAATTTATAAGACATAAGCATTCAATATTTTAGTAAACAAAGAGAAAATAAAGCTATCTATTGGGTTTCACTAAAAAGTCCATTGGAAGACTTGACTATTGTTGTTAAAAGACATAGGCATCTATATTATAGAGCCACAAACCACACTAGTAAAATAAAAACATGATAATATGGGATTTGAACCAATTACAGTCTTAATTTGATAGTGCAAACACAACACCTTACAAACTGTGCTAACCAGACTGTGCATACCAGACACACAATTTATCAGAGATTTAAGTGAATAAGCTACAGTGTCCAAGGTACTAAACATAATATATTCTATGGGGTGTCATAAGCAAGTCATTAGAATACTTTCCTACTAAATTTATAAGACATAAGCATTCAATATTTGAGTAAACAAAGAGAAAATAAAGCTATCTATTGGGTTTCACTAAAAAGTCCATTGGAAGACTTGACTATTGTTGTTAAAAGACATAGGCATTCATATTATAGAACCACAAACCACACTAGTAAAATAAAAAACATGATAACATGGGATTTGAACCAATGGCAGTCTTAATTTGATAGTGCAAACCCAACACCTTACTAACTGTGCTAACCAGACCGTGCATACTAAGCACCCAATTTATCAGAGATTTAAGTGAATAAGCTACAGTGTCCAAGGTGCTAAACATAATATATTCTATGGGGTGTCATAAGCAAGTCATTAGAATACTTTCCTACTAAATTAATAAGACATAAGCATTCAATATTTGAGTAAACAAAGAGAAAATAAAGCTATCTATTGGGTTTCACTAAAAAGTCCATTGGAAGACTTGACTATTGTTGTTAAAAGACATAGGCATTCATATTATAGAACCACAAACCACACTAGTAAAATAAAAAACATGATAACATGGGATTTGAACCAATGGCAGTCTTAATTTGATAGTGCAAACGCAACACCTTACTAACTGTGCTAACCAGACCGTGCATACTAAGCACCCAATTTATCAGAGATTTAAGTGAATAAGCTACAGTGTCCAAGGTGCTAAACATAATATATTCTATGGGGTGTCATAAGCAAGTCATTAGAATACTTTCCTACTAAATTAATAAGACATAAGCATTCAATATTTGAGTAAACAAAGAGAAAATAAAGCTATCTATTGGGTTTCACTAAAAAGTCCATTGGAAGACTTGACTATTGTTGTTAAAAGACATAGGCATTCATATTATAGAGCCACAAACCACACTAGTAAAATAAAAACATGATAACAAGGGATTTGAACCAATGACAGTCTTAATTTGATAGTGCAAACCCAACACCTTACAAACTGTGCTAACCAGACTATGCATACCAGACACCCAATTTATCAGAGATTTAAGTGAATAAGCTACAGTGTCCAAGGTACTAAACATAATAAACTCTATGGGATGTCATAAGCAAGTCATTAGAATACTTTCCTACTAAATTTATAAGACATAAGCATTCAATATTTTAGTAAACAAAGAGAAAATAAAGCTTTCTATTGGGTTTCACTAAAAAGTCCATTGGAAGACTTGACTATTGTTGTTAAAAGACATAGGCATTCATATTATAGAGCCACAAACCACACTAGTAAAATAAAAACATGATAATATGGGATTTGAACCAATTACAGTCTTAATTTGATAGTGCAAACCCAACACCTTACAAACTGTGCTAACCAGACTGTGCATACCAGACACACAATTTATCAGAGATTTAAGTGAATAAGCTACAGTGTCCAAGGTACTAAACATAATATATTCTATGGGGTGTCATAAGCAAGTCATTAGAATACTTTCCTACTAAATTTATAAGACATAAGCATTCAATATTTGAGTAAACAAAGAGAAAATAAAGCTATCTATTGGGTTTCACTAAAAAGTCCATTGGAAGACTTGACTATTGTTGTTAAAAGACATAGGCATTCATATTATAGAGCCACAAACCACACTAGTAAAATAAAAACATGATATCAAGGGATTTGAAGCAATGACAGTCTTAATTTGATAGTGCAAACCCAACACCTTACAAACTGTGCTAACCAGACTATGCATACCAGACACAGAATTTATCAGAGATTTAAGTGAATAAGCTACAGTGTCCAAGGTACTAAACATAATAAACTCTATGGGATGTCATAAGCAAGTCATTAGAATACTTTCCTACTAAATTTATAAGACATAAGCATTCAATATTTTAGTAAACAAAGAGAAAATAAAGCTTTCTATTGGGTTTCACTAAAAAGTCAATTGGAAGACTTGACTATTGTTGTTAAAAGACATAGGCATTCATATTATAGAGCCACAAACCACACTAGTAAAATAAAAACATGATAATATGGGATTTGAACCAATTACAGTCTTAATTTGATAGTGCAAACCCAACACCTTACAAACTGTGCTAACCAGACTGTGCATACCAGACACACAATTTATCAGAGATTTAAGTGAATAAGCTACAGTGTCCAAGGTACTAAACATAATATATTCTATGGGGTGTCATAAGCAAGTCATTAGAATACTTTCCTACTAAATTTATAAGACATAAGCATTCAATATTTGAGTAAACAAAGAGAAAATAAAGCTATCTATTGGGTTTCACTAAAAAGTCCATTGGAAGACTTGACTATTGTTGTTAAAAGACATAGGCATTCATATTATAGAGCCACAAACCACACTAGTAAAATAAAAACATGATATCAAGGGATTTGAAGCAATGACAGTCTTAATTTGATAGTGCAAACCCAACACCTTACAAACTGTGCTAACCAGACTATGCATACCAGACACAGAATTTATCAGAGATTTAAGTGAATAAGCTACAGTGTCCAAGGTACTAAACATAATAAACTCTATGGGATGTCATAAGCAAGTCATTAGAATACTTTCCTACTAAATTTATAAGACATAAGCATTCAATATTTTAGTAAACAAAGAGAAAATAAAGCTTTCTATTGGGTTTCACTAAAAAGTCAATTGGAAGACTTGACTATTGTTGTTAAAAGACATAGGCATTCATATTATAGAGCCACAAACCACACTAGTAAAATAAAAACATGATAACATGGGATTCAAACCAATGACAGTCTGAATTTGATAGTGCAAACCCAACACCTTACAAACTGTGCTAACCAGACTGTGCATACCAGACACACAATTTATCAGAGATTTAAGTGAATAAGCTACAGTGTCCAAGGTACTAAACATAATAAACTCTATGGGATGTCATAAGCAAGTCATTAGAATACTTTCCTACTAAATTTATAAGACATAAGCATTCAATATTTTAGTAAACAAAGAGAAAATAAAGCTATCTATTGGGTTTCACTAAAAAGTCCATTGGAAGACTTGACTATTGTTGTTAAAAGACATAGGCATCTATATTATAGAGCCACAAACCACACTAGTAAAATAAAAACATGATAATATGGGATTTGAACCAATTACAGTCTTAATTTGATAGTGCAAACACAACACCTTACAAACTGTGCTAACCAGACTGTGCATACCAGACACACAATTTATCAGAGATTTAAGTGAATAAGCTACAGTGTCCAAGGTACTAAACATAATATATTCTATGGGGTGTCATAAGCAAGTCATTAGAATACTTTCCTACTAAATTTATAAGACATAAGCATTCAATATTTGAGTAAACAAAGAGAAAATAAAGCTATCTATTGGGTTTCACTAAAAAGTCCATTGGAAGACTTGACTATTGTTGTTAAAAGACATAGGCATTCATATTATAGAACCACAAACCACACTAGTAAAATAAAAAACATGATAACATGGGATTTGAACCAATGGCAGTCTTAATTTGATAGTGCAAACCCAACACCTTACTAACTGTGCTAACCAGACCGTGCATACTAAGCACCCAATTTATCAGAGATTTAAGTGAATAAGCTACAGTGTCCAAGGTGCTAAACATAATATATTCTATGGGGTGTCATAAGCAAGTCATTAGAATACTTTCCTACTAAATTAATAAGACATAAGCATTCAATATTTGAGTAAACAAAGAGAAAATAAAGCTATCTATTGGGTTTCACTAAAAAGTCCATTGGAAGACTTGACTATTGTTGTTAAAAGACATAGGCATTCATATTATAGAACCACAAACCACACTAGTAAAATAAAAAACATGATAACATGAGATTTGAACCAATGGCAGTCTTAATTTGATAGTGCAAACGCAACACCTTACTAACTGTGCTAACCAGACCGTGCATACAAAGCACCCAATTTATCAGAGATTTAAGTGAATAAGCTACAGTGTCCAAGGTGCTAAACATAATATATTCTATGGGGTGTCATAAGCAAGTCATTAGAATACTTTCCTACTAAATTAATAAGACATAAGCATTCAATATTTGAGTAAACAAAGAGAAAATAAAGCTATCTATTGGGTTTCACTAAAAAGTCCATTGGAAGACTTGACTATTGTTGTTAAAAGACATAGGCATTCATATTATAGAGCCACAAACCACACTAGTAAAATAAAAACATGATAACAAGGGATTTGAACCAATGACAGTCTTAATTTGATAGTGCAAACCCAACACCTTACAAACTGTGCTAACCAGACTATGCATACCAGACACCCAATTTATCAGAGATTTAAGTGAATAAGCTACAGTGTCCAAGGTACTAAACATAATAAACTCTATGGGATGTCATAAGCAAGTCATTAGAATACTTTCCTACTAAATTTATAAGACATAAGCATTCAATATTTTAGTAAACAAAGAGAAAATAAAGCTTTCTATTGGGTTTCACTAAAAAGTCCATTGGAAGACTTGACTATTGTTGTTAAAAGACATAGGCATTCATATTATAGAGCCACAAACCACACTAGTAAAATAAAAACATGATAATATGGGATTTGAACCAATTACAGTCTTAATTTGATAGTGCAAACCCAACACCTTACAAACTGTGCTAACCAGACTGTGCATACCAGACACACAATTTATCAGAGATTTAAGTGAATAAGCTACAGTGTCCAAGGTACTAAACATAATATATTCTATGGGGTGTCATAAGCAAGTCATTAGAATACTTTCCTACTAAATTTATAAGACATAAGCATTCAATATTTGAGTAAACAAAGAGAAAATAAAGCTATCTATTGGGTTTCACTAAAAAGTCCATTGGAAGACTTGACTATTGTTGTTAAAAGACATAGGCATTCATATTATAGAGCCACAAACCACACTAGTAAAATAAAAACATGATATCAAGGGATTTGAAGCAATGACAGTCTTAATTTGATAGTGCAAACCCAACACCTTACAAACTGTGCTAACCAGACTATGCATACCAGACACAGAATTTATCAGAGATTTAAGTGAATAAGCTACAGTGTCCAAGGTACTAAACATAATAAACTCTATGGGATGTCATAAGCAAGTCATTAGAATACTTTCCTACTAAATTTATAAGACATAAGCATTCAATATTTTAGTAAACAAAGAGAAAATAAAGCTTTCTATTGGGTTTCACTAAAAAGTCAATTGGAAGACTTGACTATTGTTGTTAAAAGACATAGGCATTCATATTATAGAGCCACAAACCACACTAGTAAAATAAAAACATGATAACATGGGATTCAAACCAATGACAGTCTGAATTTGATAGTGCAAACCCAACACCTTACAAACTGTGCTAACCAGACTGTGCATACCAGACACACAATTTATCAGAGATTTAAGTGAATAAGCTACAGTGTCCAAGGTACTAAACATAATAAACTCTATGGGATGTCATAAGCAAGTCATTAGAATACTTTCCTACTAAATTTATAAGACATAAGCATTCAATATTTTAGTAAACAAAGAGAAAATAAAGCTATCTATTGGGTTTCACTAAAAAGTCCATTGGAAGACTTGACTATTGTTGTTAAAAGACATAGGCATCTATATTATAGAGCCACAAACCACACTAGTAAAATAAAAACATGATAATATGGGATTTGAACCAATTACAGTCTTAATTTGATAGTGCAAACACAACACCTTACAAACTGTGCTAACCAGACTGTGCATACCAGACACACAATTTATCAGAGATTTAAGTGAATAAGCTACAGTGTCCAAGGTACTAAACATAATATATTCTATGGGGTGTCATAAGCAAGTCATTAGAATACTTTCCTACTAAATTTATAAGACATAAGCATTCAATATTTGAGTAAACAAAGAGAAAATAAAGCTATCTATTGGGTTTCACTAAAAAGTCCATTGGAAGACTTGACTATTGTTGTTAAAAGACATAGGCATTCATATTATAGAACCACAAACCACACTAGTAAAATAAAAAACATGATAACATGGGATTTGAACCAATGGCAGTCTTAATTTGATAGTGCAAACCCAACACCTTACTAACTGTGCTAACCAGACCGTGCATACTAAGCACCCAATTTATCAGAGATTTAAGTGAATAAGCTACAGTGTCCAAGGTGCTAAACATAATATATTCTATGGGGTGTCATAAGCAAGTCATTAGAATACTTTCCTACTAAATTAATAAGACATAAGCATTCAATATTTGAGTAAACAAAGAGAAAATAAAGCTATCTATTGGGTTTCACTAAAAAGTCCATTGGAAGACTTGACTATTGTTGTTAAAAGACATAGGCATTCATATTATAGAACCACAAACCACACTAGTAAAATAAAAAACATGATAACATGGGATTTGAACCAATGGCAGTCTTAATTTGATAATGCAAACGCAACACCTTACTAACTGTGCTAACCAGACCGTGCATACTAAGCACCCAATTTATCAGAGATTTAAGTGAATAAGCTACAGTGTCCAAGGTGCTAAACATAATATATTCTATGGGGTGTCATAAGCAAGTCATTAGAATACTTTCCTACTAAATTAATAAGACATAAGCATTCAATATTTGAGTAAACAAAGAGAAAATAAAGCTATCTATTGGGTTTCACTAAAAAGTCCATTGGAAGACTTGACTATTGTTGTTAAAAGACATAGGCATTCATATTATAGAGCCACAAACCACACTAGTAAAATAAAAACATGATAACAAGGGATTTGAACCAATGACAGTCTTAATTTGATAGTGCAAACCCAACACCTTACAAACTGTGCTAACCAGACTATGCATACCAGACACCCAATTTATCAGAGATTTAAGTGAATAAGCTACAGTGTCCAAGGTACTAAACATAATAAACTCTATGGGATGTCATAAGCAAGTCATTAGAATACTTTCCTACTAAATTTATAAGACATAAGCATTCAATATTTTAGTAAACAAAGAGAAAATAAAGCTTTCTATTGGGTTTCACTAAAAAGTCCATTGGAAGACTTGACTATTGTTGTTAAAAGACATAGGCATTCATATTATAGAGCCACAAACCACACTAGTAAAATAAAAACATGATAACATGGGATTTGAACCTATGACAGTCTTAATTTGATAGTGCAAACCCAACACCTTACTGACCGTGCTAACCAGACTGTGCATACCAGACACCCAATTTATCAGAGATTTAAGTGAATAAGCTACAGTGTCCAAGGTACTAAACATAATATATTCTATGGGGTGTCATAAGCAAGTCATTAGAATACTTTCCTACTAAATTTATAAGACATAAGCATTCAATATTTGAGTAAACAAAGAGAAAATAAAGCTTTCTATTGGGTTTCACTAAAAAGTCAATTGGAAGACTTGACTATTGTTGTTAAAAGACATAGGCATTCATATTATAGAGCCACAAACCAAACTAGTAAAATAAAAACATGATAACAAGGGATTTGAACCAATGACAGTCTTAATTTGATAGTGCAAACCCAACACCTTACAAACTGTGCTAACCAGACTATGCATACCAGAAATACAATTTATCAGAGATTTAAGTGAATAAGCTACAGTGTCCAAGGTATTAAACATAATAAACTCTATGGGATGTCATAAGCAAGTCATTCGAATACTTTCCTACTAAATTTATAAGACATAAGCATTCAATATTTTAGTAAACAAAGAGAAAATAAAGCTATCTATTGGGTTTCACTAAAAAGTCCATTGGAAGACTTGACTATTGTTGTTAAAAGACATAGGCATCTATATTATAGAGCCACAAACCACACTAGTAAAATAAAAACATGATAATATGGGATTTAAACCAATTACAGTCTTAATTTGATAGTGCAAACACAACACCTTACAAACTGTGCTAACCAGACTGTGCATACCAGACACACAATTTATCAGAGATTTAAGTGAATAAGCTACAGTGTCCAAGGTACTAAACATAATATATTCTATGGGGTGTCATAAGCAAGTCATTAGAATACTTTCCTACTAAATTTATAAGACATAAGCATTCAATATTTGAGTAAACAAAGAGAAAATAAAGCTATCTATTGGGTTTCACTAAAAAGTCCATTGGAAGACTTGACTATTGTTGTTAAAAGACATAGGCATTCATATTATAGAACCACAAACCACACTAGTAAAATAAAAACATGATAACATGTGATTTGAACCAATGACAGTCTTAATTTGATAGTGCAAACCCAACACCTTACTAACTGTGCTAACCAGACCGTGCATACTAAGCGCCCAATTTATCAGAGATTTAAGTGAATAAGCTACAGTGTCCAAGGTGCTAAACATAATATATTCTATGGGGTGTCATAAGCAAGTCATTAGAATACTTTCCTACTAAATTAATAAGACATAAGCATTCAATATTTGAGTAAACAAAGAGAAAATAAAGCTATCTATTGGGTTTCACTAAAAAGTCCATTGGAAGACTTGACTATTGTTGTTAAAAGACATAGGCATTCATATTATAGAGCCACAAACCACACTAGTAAAATAAAAACATGATAACAAGGGATTTGAACCAATGACAGTCTTAATTTGATAGTGCAAACCCAACACCTTACAAACTGTGCTAACCAGACTATGCATACCAGACACCCAATTTATCAGAGATTTAAGTGAATAAGCTACAGTGTCCAAGGTACTAAACATAATAAACTCTATGGGATGTCATAAGCAAGTCATTAGAATACTTTCCTACTAAATTTATAAGACATAAGCATTCAATATTTTAGTAAACAAAGAGAAAATAAAGCTTTCTATTGGGTTTCACTAAAAAGTCCATTGGAAGACTTGACTATTGTTGTTAAAAGACATAGGCATTCATATTATAGAGCCACAAACCACACTAGTAAAATAAAAACATGATAACATGGGATTTGAACCTATGACAGTCTTAATTTGATAGTGCAAACCCAACACCTTACTGACCGTGCTAACCAGACTGTGCATACCAGACACCCAATTTATCAGAGATTTAAGTGAATAAGCTACAGTGTCCAAGGTACTAAACATAATATATTCTATGGGGTGTCATAAGCAAGTCATTAGAATACTTTCCTACTAAATTTATAAGACATAAGCATTCAATATTTGAGTAAACAAAGAGAAAATAAAGCTTTCTATTGGGTTTCACTAAAAAGTCAATTGGAAGACTTGACTATTGTTGTTAAAAGACATAGGCATTCATATTATAGAGCCACAAACCACACTAGTAAAATAAAAACATGATAACAAGGGATTTGAACCAATGACAGTCTTAATTTGATAGTGCAAACCCAACACCTTACAAACTGTGCTAACCAGACTATGCATACCAGACATACAATTTATCAGAGATTTAAGTGAATAAGCTACAGTGTCCAAGGTATTAAACATAATAAACTCTATGGGATGTCATAAGCAAGTCATTAGAATACTTTCCTACTAAATTTATAAGACATAAGCATTCAATATTTTAGTAAACAAAGAGAAAATAAAGCTTTCTATTGGGTTTCACTAAAAAGTCCATTGGAAGACTTGACTATTGTTGTTAAAAGACATAGGCATTCATATTATAGAGCCACAAACCACACTAGTAAAATAAAAACATGATAACATGGGATTTGAACCTATGACAGTCTTAATTTGATAGTGCAAACCCAACACCTTACTGACCGTGCTAACCAGACTGTGCATACCAGACACCCAATTTATCAGAGATTTAAGTGAATAAGCTACAGTGTCCAAGGTACTAAACATAATATATTCTATGGGGTGTCATAAGCAAGTCATTAGAATACTTTCCTACTAAATTTATAAGACATAAGCATTCAATATTTGAGTAAACAAAGAGAAAATAAAGCTTTCTATTGGGTTTCACTAAAAAGTCAATTGGAAGACTTGACTATTGTTGTTAAAAGACATAGGCATTCATATTATAGAGCCACAAACCACACTAGTAAAATAAAAACATGATAACATGGGATTCAAAGCAATGACAGTCTTAATTTGATAGTGCAAACCCAACACCTTACAAACTGTGCTAACCAGACTGTGCATACCAGACACACAATTTATCAGAGATTTAAGTGAATAAGCTACAGTGTCCAAGGTACTAAACATAATATATTCTATGGGGTGTCATAAGCAAGTCATTAGAATACTTTCCTACTAAATTTATAAGACATAAGCATTCAATATTTTAGTAAACAAAGAGAAAATAAAGCTTTCTATTGGGTTTCACTAAAAAGTCCATTGGAAGACTTGACTATTGTTGTTAAAAGACATAGGCATTCAAATTATAGAGCCACAAACCACACTAGTAAAATAAAAACATGATAAGATGGGATTTGAACCTATGACAGTCTTAATTTGACAGTGCAAACCCAACACATTACTGACCGTACTAACCAGACTGTGCATACCAGACCCCCAATTTATCAGAAATTTAAGTGAATAAGCTACAGTGTCCAAGGTACTAAACATAATATATTCTATGGGGTGTCATAAGCAAGTCATTAGAATACTTTCCTACTAAATTTATAAGATATAAGCATTCAATATTTGAGTAAACAAAGAGAAAATAAAGATTTCTATTGGGTTTCACTAAAAAGTCAATTGGAAGACTTGACTATTGTTGTTAAAAGACATAGGCATTCATATTATAGAGCCACAAACCACACTAGTAAAATAAAAACATGATAACAAGGGATGTGAACCAATGACAGTCTTAATTTTATAGAGCAAACCCAACACCTTACAAACTGTGCTAACCAGACTATGCATACCAGACACCCAATTTATCAGAGATTTAAGTGAATAAGCTACAGTATCCAAGGTACTAAACATAATAAACTCTATGGGATGTCATAAGCAAGTCATTAGAATACTTTCCTACTAAATTTATAAGACATAAGCATTCAATATTTTAGTAAACAAAGAGAAAATAAAGCTTTCTATTGGGTTTCACTAAAAAGTCCATTGGAAGACTTGACTATTGTTGTTAAAAGACATAGGCATTCATATTATAGAGCCACAAACCACACTAGTAAAATAAAAACATGATAACATGGGATTTGAACCTATGACAGTCTTAATTTGATAGTGCAAACCCAACACCTTACTGGCCGTGCTAACCAGACTGTGCATACCAGACACCCAATTTATCAGAGATTTAAGTGAATAAGCTACAGTGTCCAAGGTACTAAACATAATATATTCTATGGGGTGTCATAAGCAAGTCATTAGAATACTTTCCTACTAAATTTATAAGACATAAGCATTCAATATTTGAGTAAACAAAGAGAAAATAAAGCTTTCTATTGGGTTTCACTAAAAAGTCAATTGGAAGACTTGACTATTGTTGTTAAAAGACATAGGCATTCATATTATAGAGCCACAAACCACACTAGTAAAATAAAAACATGATAACATGGGATTCAAACCAATGACAGTCTTAATTTGATAGTGCAAACCCAACACCTTACAAACTGTGCTAACCAGACTATGCATACCAGAAACACAATTTATCAGAGATTTAAGTGAATAAGCTACAGTGTCCAAGGTACTAAACATAATAAACTCTATGGGATGTCATAAGCAAGTCATTAGAATACTTTCCTACTAAATTTATAAGACATAAGGATTCAATATTTGAGTAAACAAAGAGAAAATAAAGCTATCTATTGGGTTTCACTAAAAAGTCCATTGGAAGACTTGACTATTGTTGTTAAAAGACATAGGCATTCATATTATAGAACCACAAACCACACTAGTGAAATAAAAACATGATAACATGGGATTTGAACCAATGACAGTCTTAATTTGATAGTGCAAACCCAACACCTTACTAACTGTGCTAACCAGACTGTGCATACCAAGCGCCCAATGTATCAGAGATTTAAGTGAATAAGCTACAGTGTCCAAGGTGCTAAACATAATATATTCTATGGGGTGTCATAAGCAAGTCATTAGAATACTTTCCTACTAAATTAATAAGACATAAGCATTCAATATTTGAGTAAACAAAGAGAAAATAAAGCTATCTATTGGGTTTCACTAAAAAGTCCATTGGAAGACTTGACTATTGTTGTTAAAAGACATAGGCATTCATATTATAGAGCCACAAACCACACTAGTAAAATAAAAACATGATAACAAGGGATTTGAACCAATGACAGCCTTAATTTGATAGTGCAAACCCAACACCTTACAAACTGTGCTAACCAGACTATGCATACCAAACACCCAATTTATCAGAGATTTAAGTGAATAAGCTACAGTGTCCAAGGTACTAAACATAATAACCTCTATGGGATGTCATAAACAAGTCATTAGAATACTTTCCTACTAAATTTATAAGACATAAGCATTCAATATTTTAGTAAACAAAGAGAAAATAAAGCTTTCTATTGGGTTTCACTAAAAAGTCCATTGGAAGACTTGACTATTGTTGTTAAAAGACATAGGCATTCATATTATAGAGCCACAAACCACACTAGTAAAATAAAAACATGATAACAAGGGATTTGAACCAATGACAGTCTTAATTTGATAGGGCAAACCCAACACCTTACAAACTGTGCTAACCAGACTATGCATACCAGACACACAATTTATCAGAGATTTAAGTGAATAAGCTACAGTGTCCAAGGTACTAAACATAATATATTCTATGGGGTGTCATAAGCAAGTCATTAGAATACTTTCCTACTAAATTTATAAGACATAAGCATTCAATATTTGAGTAAACAAAGAGAAAATAAAGCTATCTATTGGGTTTCACTAAAAAGTCCATTGGAAGACTTGACTATTGTTGTTAAAAGACATAGGCATTCATATTATAGAACCACAAACCACACTAGTAAAATAAAAACATGATAACTTGGGATTTGAACCAATGACAGTCTTAATTTGATAGTGCAAACCCAACACCTTACTAACTGTGCTAACCAGACTGTGCATACCAAGCGCCCAATGTATCAAAGATTTAAGTGAATAAGCTACAGTGTCCAAGGTGCTAAACATAATATATTCTATGGGGTGTCATAAGCAAGTCATTAGAATACTTTCCCACTAAATTAATAAGACATAAGCATTCAATATTTGAGTAAACAAAGAGAAAATAAAGCTATCTATTGGGTTTCACTAAAAAGTCCATTGGAAGACTTGACTATTGTTGTTAAAAGACATAGGCATTCATATTATAGAGCCACAAACCACACTAGTAAAATAAAAACATGATAACAAGGGATTTGAACCAATGACAGCCTTAATTTGATAGTGCAAACCCAACACCTTACAAACTGTGCTAACCAGACTATGCATACGGGACACCCAATTTATCAGAGATTTAAGTGAATAAGCTACAGTGTCCAAGGTACTAAACATAATAAACTCTATGGGATGTCATAAACAAGTCATTAGAATACTTTCCTACTAAATTTATAAGACATAAGCATTCAATATTTTAGTAAACAAAGAGAAAATAAAGCTTTCTATTGGGTTTCACTAAAAAGTCCATTGGAAGACTTGACTATTGTTGTTAAAAGACATAGGCATTCATATTATAGAGCCACAAACCACACTAGTAAAATAAAAACATGATAACAAGGGATTTGAACCAATGACAGTCTTAATTTGATAGGGCAAACCCAACACCTTACAAACTGTGCTAACCAGACTATGCATACCAGACACCCAATTTATCAGAGATTTAAGTGAATAAGCTACAGTGTCCAAGGTACTAAACATAATAAACTCTATGGGATGTCATAAGCAAGTCATTAGAATACTTTCCTACTAAATTTATAAGACATAAGCATTCAATATTTTAGTAAACAAAGAGAAAATAAAGCTATCTATTGGGTTTCACTAAAAAGTCCATTGGAAGACTTGACTATTGTTGTTAAAAGACATAGGCATTCATATTATAGAGCCACAAACCACACTAGTAAAAAAAAAACATATTAACATGGGATTCGAACCAATGACAGTCTTAATTATATAGTGTAAACCCAACACCTCACTAACTGTGCTAACCAGACTGTGCATACCAGAAATACAATTTATCAGAGATTTAAGTGAATAAGCTACCGTGTCCAAGGTACTAAACATAATATATTCTATGGGGTGTCATACGCAAGTCATTAGAATACTTTCCTACTACAATTATAAGACATAAGCATTCAATATTTGAGTAAACAAAGAGAAAATAAAGCTATCTATTGGGATTCACTAAAAGTCCATTGGAAGACTTGACTATTGTTGTTAAAAGACATAGGCATTCATATTATAGAGCCACAAACCACACTAGTAAAATAAAAACATGATAACATGGGATTCAAACCAATGACAGTCTTAATTTGATAGTGCAAACCCAACACCTTACAAACTGTGCTAACCAGACTGTGCATACCAGACACCCAATTTATCAGAGATTTAAGTGAATAAGCTACAGTGTCCAAGGTACTAAACATAATATATTCTATGGGGTGTCATAAGCAAGTCTTTAGAATACTTTCCTACTTAATTTATAAGACATAAGCATTCAATATTTGAGTAAACAAAGAGAAAATAAAGCTATCTATTGGGTTTCACTAAAAAGTCCATTGGAAGACTTGACTATTGTTGTTAAAAGACATAGGCATTCATATTATAGAACCACAAACCACACTAGTAAAATAAAAACATGATAACATGGGATTTGAACCTATGACAGTCTTAATTTGATAGTGCAAACCCAACACCTTACTGACCGTGCTAACCAGACTGTGCATACCAGATACCCAATTTATCAGAGATTTAAGTGAATAAGCTACAGTGTCCAAGGTACTAAACATAATATATTCTATGGGGTGTCATAAGCAAGTCATTAGAATACTTCCCTACTAAATTTATAAGACATAAGCATTCAATATTTTAGTAAACAAAGAGAAAATAAAGCTATCTATTGGGTTTCACTAAAAAGTCCATTGGAAGACTTGACTATTGTTGTTAAAAGACATAGGCATTCATATTATAGAGCCACAAACCACACTAGTAAAATAAAAACATGATAACAAGGGATTTGAACCAATGACAGTCTTAATTTGATAGTGCAAACCCAACACCTTACAAACTGTGCTAACCAGACTATGCATACCAGACACCCAATTTATCAGAGATTTAAGTGAATAAGCTACAGTATCCAAGGTACTAAACATAATAAACTCTATGGGATGTCATAAGCAAGTCATTAGAATACTTTCCTACTAAATTTATAAGACATAAGCATTCAATATTTTAGTAAACAAAGAGAAAATAAAGCTTTCTATTGGGTTTCACTAAAAAGTCCATTGGAAGACTTGACTATTGTTGTTAAAAGACATAGGCATTCATATTATAGAGCCACAAACCACACTAGTAAAATAAAAACATGATAACATGGGATTTGAACCTATGACAGTCTTAATTTGATAGTGCAAACCCAACACCTTACTGGCCGTGCTAACCAGACTGTGCATACCAGGCACACAATTTATCAGAGATTTAAGTGAATAAGCTACAGTGTCCAAGGTACTAAACATAATATATTCTATGGGGTGTCATAAGCAAGTCATTAGAATACTTTCCTACTAAATTTATAAGACATAAGCATTCAATATTTGAGTAAACAAAGAGAAAATAAAGCTTTCTATTGGGTTTCACTAAAAAGTCAATTGGAAGACTTGACTATTGTTGTTAAAAGACATAGGCATTCATATTATAGAGCCACAAACCACACTAGTAAAATAAAAACATGATAACATGGGATTCAAACCAATGACAGTCTTAATTTGATAGTGCAAACCCAACACCTTACAAACTGTGCTAACCAGACTATGCATACCAGAAACACAATTTATCAGAGATTTAAGTGAATAAGCTACAGTGTCCAAGGTACTAAACATAATAAACTCTATGGGATGTCATAAGCAAGTCATTAGAATACTTTCCTACTAAATTTATAAGACATAAGGATTCAATATTTGAGTAAACAAAGAGAAAATAAAGCTATCTATTGGGTTTCACTAAAAAGTCCATTGGAAGACTTGACTATTGTTGTTAAAAGACATAGGCATTCATATTATAGAACCACAAACCACACTAGTGAAATAAAAACATGATAACATGGGATTTGAACCAATGACAGTCTTAATTTGATAGTGCAAACCCAACACCTTACTAACTGTGCTAACCAGACTGTGCATACCAAGCGCCCAATGTATCAGAGATTTAAGTGAATAAGCTACAGTGTCCAAGGTGCTAAACATAATATATTCTATGGGGTGTCATAAGCAAGTCATTAGAATACTTTCCTACTAAATTAATAAGACATAAGCATTCAATATTTGAGTAAACAAAGAGAAAATAAAGCTATCTATTGGGTTTCACTAAAAAGTCCATTGGAAGACTTGACTATTGTTGTTAAAAGACATAGGCATTCATATTATAGAGCCACAAACCACACTAGTAAAATAAAAACATGATAACAAGGGATTTGAACCAATGACAGCCTTAATTTGATAGTGCAAACCCAACACCTTACAAACTGTGCTAACCAGACTATGCATACCAGACACCCAATTTATCAGAGATTTAAGTGAATAAGCTACAGTGTCCAAGGTACTAAACATAATAAACTCTATGGGATGTCATAAGCAAGTCATTAGAATACTTTCCTACTAAATTTATAAGACATAAGCATTCAATATTTGAGTAAACAAAGAGAAAATAAAGCTATCTATTGGGTTTCACTAAAAAGTCCATTGGAAGACTTGACTATTGTTGTTAAAAGACATAGGCATTCATATTATAGAACCACAAACCACACTAGTAAAATAAAAACATGATAACATGGGATTTGAACCAATGACAGTCTTAATTTGATAGTGCAAACCCAACACCTTACTAACTGTGCTAACCAGACTGTGCATACCAAGCGCCCAATGTATCAGAGATTTAAGTGAATAAGCTACAGTGTCCAAGGTGCTAAACATAATAACTTCTATGGGGTGTCATAAGCAAGTCATTGGAATACTTTTCTACTAAATTAATAAGACATAAGCATTCAATATTTGAGTAAACAAAGAGAAAATAAAGCTATCTATTGGGTTTCACTAAAAAGTCCATTGGAAGACTTGACTATTGTTGTTAAAAGACATAGGCATTCATATTATAGAGCCACAAACCACACTAGTAAAATAAAAACATGATAACAAGGGATTTGAACCAATGACAGCCTTAATTTGATAGTGCAAACCCAACACCTTACAAGCTGTGCTAACCAGACTATGCATACCACATACCCAATTTATCAGAGATTTAAGTGAATAAGCTACAGTGTCCAAGGTACTAAACATAATAAACTCTATGGGATGTCATAAACAAGTCATTAGAATACTTTCCTACTAAATTTATAAGACATAAGCATTCAATATTTTAGTAAACAAAGAGAAAATAAAGCTTTCTATTGGGTTTCACTAAAAAGTCCATTGGAAGACTTGACTATTGTTGTTAAAAGACATAGGCATTCATATTATAGAGCCACAAACCACACTAGTAAAATAAAAACATGATAACAAGGGATTTGAACTAATGACAGTCTTAATTTGATAGGGCAAACCCAACACCTTACAAACTGTGCTAACCAGACTATGCATACCAGAAACACAATTTATCAGAGATTTAAGTGAATAAGCTACAGTGTCCAAGGTACTAAACATAATATATTCTATGGGGTGTCATAAGCAAGTCATTAGAATACTTTCCTACTAAATTTATAAGACATAAGCATTCAATATTTGAGTAAACAAAGAGAAAATAAAGCTATCTATTGGGTTTCACTAAAAAGTCCATTGGAAGACTTGACTATTGTTGTTAAAAGACATAGGCATTCATATTATAGAACCACAAACCACACTAGTAAAATAAAAACATGATAACATGGGATTTGAACCAATGACAGTCTTAATTTGATAGTGCAAACCCAACACCTTACTAACTGTGCTAACCAGACTGTGCATACGAAGCGCCCAATGTATCAGAGATTTAAGTGAATAAGCTACAGTGTCCAAGGTGCTAAACATAATATATTCTATGGGGTGTCATAAGCAAGTCATTAGAATACTTTCCTACTAAATTAATAAGACATAAGCATTCAATATTTGAGTAAACAAAGAGAAAATAAAGCTATCTATTGGGTTTCACTAAAAAGTCCATTGGAAGACTTGACTATTGTTGTTAAAAGACATAGGCATTCATATTATAGAGCCACAAACCACACTAGTAAAATAAAAACATGATAACAAGGGATTTGAACCAATGACAGCCTTACTTTGATAGTGTAAACCCAACACCTTACAAACTGTGCTAACCAGACTATGCATACCAGACACCCAATTTATCAGAGATTTAAGTGAATAAGCTACAGTGTCCAAGGTACTAAACATAATAAACTCTATGGGATGTCATAAACAAGTCATTAGAATACTTTCCTACTCAAGTCATTAGAATACTTTCCTACTAAATTTATAAGACATAAGCATTCAATATTTTAGTAAACAAAGAGAAAATAAAGCTTTCTATTGGGTTTCACTAAAAAGTCCATTGGAAGACTTGACTATTGTTGTTAAAAGACATAGGCATTCATATTATAGAGCCACAAACCACACTAGTAAAATAAAAACATGATAACAAGGGATTTGAACTAATGACAGTCTTAATTTGATAGGGCAAACCCAACACCTTACAAACTGTGCTAACCAGACTATGCATACCAGAAACACAATTTATCAGAGATTTAAGTGAATAAGCTACAGTGTCCAAGGTACTAAACATAATATATTCTATGGGGTGTCATAAGCAAGTCATTAGAATACTTTCCTACTAAATTTATAAGACATAAGCATTCAATATTTGAGTAAACAAAGAGAAAATAAAGCTATCTATTGGGTTTCACTAAAAAGTCCATTGGAAGACTTGACTATTGTTGTTAAAAGACATAGGCATTCATATTATAGAACCACAAACCACACTAGTAAAATAAAAACATGATAACATGGGATTTGAACCAATGACAGTCTTAATTTGATAGTGCAAACCCAACACCTTACTAACTGTGCTAACCAGACTGTGCATACGAAGCGCCCAATGTATCAGAGATTTAAGTGAATAAGCTACAGTGTCCAAGGTGCTAAACATAATATATTCTATGGGGTGTCATAAGCAAGTCATTAGAATACTTTCCTACTAAATTAATAAGACATAAGCATTCAATATTTGAGTAAACAAAGAGAAAATAAAGCTATCTATTGGGTTTCACTAAAAAGTCCATTGGAAGACTTGACTATTGTTGTTAAAAGACATAGGCATTCATATTATAGAGCCACAAACCACACTAGTAAAATAAAAACATGATAACAAGGGATTTGAACCAATGACAGCCTTACTTTGATAGTGTAAACCCAACACCTTACAAACTGTGCTAACCAGACTATGCATACCAGACACCCAATTTATCAGAGATTTAAGTGAATAAGCTACAGTGTCCAAGGTACTAAACATAATAAACTCTATGGGATGTCATAAACAAGTCATTAGAATACTTTCCTACTAAATTTATAAGACATAAGCATTCAATATTTTAGTAAACAAAGAGAAAATAAAGCTTTCTATTGGGTTTCACTAAAAAGTCCATTGGAAGACTTGACTATTGTTGTTAAAAGACATAGGCATTCATATTATAGAGCCACAAACCACACTAGTAAAATAAAAACATGATAACAAGGGATGTGAACCAATGACAGTCTTAATTTGATAGGGCAAACCCAACACCTTACAAACTGTGCTAACCAGACTATGCATACCAGACACCCAATTTATCAGAGATTTAAGTGAATAAGCTACAGTGTCCAAGGTACTAAACATAATAAACTCTATGGGATGTCATAAGCAAGTCATTAGAATACTTTCCTACTAAATTTAAAAGAAATAAGCATTCAATATTTTAGTAAACAAAGAGAAAATAAAGCGTTCTATTGGGTTTCACTAAAAAGTCCATTGGAAGACTTGACTATTGTTGTTAAAAGACATAGGCATTCGTATTATAGAGCCACAAACCACACTAGTAAAATAAAAACATGATAACAAGGGATTTGAACCAATGACAGTCTTAATTTGATAGTGCAAACCCAACACCTTACAAACTGTGCTAACCAGACTATGCATACCAGACACAGAATTTATCAGAGATTTAAGTGAATAAGCTACAGTGTCCAAGGTACTAAACATAATAAACTCTATGGGATGTCATAAGCAAGTCATTAGAATACTTTCCTACTAAATTTATAAGACATAAGCATTCAATATTTTAGTAAACAAAGAGAAAATAAAGCTATCTATTGGGTTTCACTAAAAAGTCCATTGGAAGACTTGACTATTGTTGTTAAAAGACATAGGCATTCATATTATAGAGCCACAAACCACACTAGTAAAATAAAAACATATTAACATGGGATTCGAACCAATGACAGTCTTAATTATATAGTGTAAACCCAACACCTCACTAACTGTGCTAACCAGACTGTGCATACCAGAAAAACAATTTATCAGAGATTTAAGTGAATAAGCTACAGTGTCCAAGGTACTAAACATAATATATTCTATGGGGTGTCATAAGCAAGTCATTAGAATACTTCTCTACTAAATTTATAAGACATAAGCATTCAATATTTTAGTAAACAAAGAGAAAATAAAGCTATCTATTGGGTTTCACTAAAAAGTCCATTGGAAGACTTGACTATTGTTGTTAAAAGACATAGGCATTCATATTATAGAGCCACAAACCACACTAGTAAAATAAAAACATGATAACAAGGGATTTGAACCAATGACAGTCTTAATTTGATAGTGCAAACCCAACACCTTACAAACTGTGCTAACCAGACTATGCATACCAGACACCCAATTTATCAGAGATTTAAGTGAATAAGCTACAGTGTCCAAGGTACTAAACATAATAAACTCTATTGGATGTCATAAGCAAGTCATTAGAATACTTTCCTACTAAATTTATAAGACATAAGCATTCAATATTTTAGTAAACAAAGAGAAAATAAAGCTTTCTATTGGGTTTCACTAAAAAGTCCATTGGAAGACTTGATTATTGTTGTTAAAAGACATAGGCATTCATATTATAGAGCCACAAACCACACTAGTAAAACAAAAACATAATAACATGGGATTCGAACCAATGACAGTCTTAATTATATTGTGTAAACCCAACACCTCACTAACTGTGCTAACCAGACTGTGCATACCAGAAAAACAATTTATCAGAGATTTAAGTGAATAAGCTACCGTGTCCAAGGTACTAAACATAATATATTCTATGGGGTGTCATACGCAAGTCATTAGAATACTTTCCTACTACAATTATAAGACATAAGCATTCAATATTTGAGTAAACAAAGAGAAAATAAAGCTATCTATTGGGATTCACTAAAAGTCCATTGGAAGACTTGACTATTGTTGTTAAAAGACATAGGCATTCATATTATAGAGCCACAAACCACACTAGTAAAATAAAAACATGATAACATGGGATTCAAACCAATAATAATCTTAATTTGATAATGCAAACCCAACACCTTACAAACTGTGCTAACCAGACTGTGCATACCAGAAACCCAATTTATCAGAGATTTAAGTGAATAAGCTACAGTGTCCAAGGTACTAAACATAATATATTCTATGGGGTGTCATAAGCAAGTCTTTAGAATACTTTCCTACTTAATTTATAAGACATAAGCATTCAATATTTGAGTAAACAAAGAGAAAATAAAGCTATCTATTGGGTTTCACTAAAAAGTCCATTGGAAGACTTGACTATTGTTGTTAAAAGACATAGGCATTCATATTATAGAACCACAAACCACACTAGTAAAATAAAAACATGAAAACATGGGATTTGAACCAATGACAGTCTTAATTTGATAGTGCAAACCCAACACCTTACTAACTGTGCTAACCAGACTGTGCATACCAAGCGCCCAATTTATCAGAGATTTAAGTGAATAAGCTACAGTGTCCAAGGTGCTAAACATAATATATTCTATGGGGTGTCATAAGCAAGTCATTAGAATACTTTCCTACTAAATTAATAAGACATAAGCATTCAATATTTGAGTAAACAAAGAGAAAATAAAGCTATCTATTGGGTTTCACTAAAAAGTCCATTGGAAGACTTGACTATTGCTGTTAAAAGACATAGGCATTCATATTATAGAGCCACAAACCACACTAGTAAAATAAAAACATGATAACAAGGGATTTGAACCAATGACAGTCTTAATTTGATAGTGCAAACCTAACACCTTACAAACTGTGCTAACCAGACTATGCATACCAGACACCCAATTTATCAGAGATTTAAGTGAATAAGCTACAGTGTCCAAGGTACTAAACATAATAAACTCTATGGGATGTCATAAGCAAGTCATTAGAATACTTTCCTACTAAATTTATAAGACATAAGCATTCAATATTTTAGTAAACAAAGAGAAAATAAAGCTTTCTATTGGGTTTCACTAACAAGTCCATTGGAAGACTTGACTATTGTTGTTAAAAGACATAGGCATTCATATTATAGAGCCACAAACCACACTAGTAAAATAAAAACATGCTAACATGGGATTTGAACCTATGACAGTCTTAATTTGATAGTGCAAACCCAACACCTTACTGACCGTGCTAACCAGACTGTGCATACTAAACACCCAATTTATCAGAGATTTAAGTGAATAAGCTAAAGTGTCCAAGGTACTAAACATAATATATTCTATGGGGTGTCATAAGCAAGTCATTAGAATACTTTCCTACTAAATTTATAAGACATAAGCATTCAATATTTGAGTAAACAAAGAGAAAATAAAGCTTTCTATTGGGTTTCACTAAAAAGTCAATTGGAAGACTTGACTATTGTTGTTAAAAGACATAGGCATTCATATTATAGAGCCACAAACCACACTAGTAAAATAAAAACATCATAACATAGGATTCAAACCAATGACAGTCTTAATTTGATAGTGCAAACCCAACACCTTACAAACTGCGCTAACCAGACTGTGCATACCAGACTCACAATTTATCAGAGATTTAAGTGAATAAGCTACAGTGTCCAAGGTACTAAACATAATAAACTCTATGGGATGTCATAAGCAAGTCATTAGAATACTTTCCTACTAAATTTATAAGACATAAGCATTCAATATTTTAGTAAACAAAGAGAAAATAATGCTATCTATTGGGTTTCACTAAAAAGTCCATTGGAAGACTTGACTATTGTTGTTAAAAGACATAGGCATTCATATTATAGAGCCACAAACCACACTAGTAAAATAAAAACATGATAATATGGGATTTGAACCAATTACAGTCTTAATTTGATAGTGCAAACACAACACCTTACAAACTGTGCTAACCAGACTGTGCATACCAGACACACAATTTATCAGAGATTTAAGTGAATAAGCTACAGTGTCCAAGGTACTAAACATAATATATTCTATGGGGTGTCATAAGCAAGTCATTAGAATACTTTCCTACTAAATTTATAAGACATAAGCATTCAATATTTGAGTAAACAAAGAGAAAATAAAGCTATCTATTGGGTTTCACTAAAAAGTCCATTGGAAGACTTGACTATTGTTGTTAAAAGACATAGGCATTCATATTATAGAGCCACAAACCACACTAGTAAAATAAAAACATGATAACATGGGATTTGAACCTATGACAGTCTTAATTTGATAGTGCAAACCCAAGACCTTACTAACTGTGCTAACCAGACTGTGCATACCAAGCACCCAGTTTATCAGAGATTTAAGTGAATAAGCTACAGTGTCCAAGGTGCTAAACATAATATATTCTATGGGGTGTCATAAGCAAGTAATTAGAATACTTTCCTACTCAATTTATAAGACATAAGCATCCAATATTTGAGTAAACAAAGAGAAAATAAAGCTATCTATTGGGTTTCACTAAAAAGTCCATTGGAAGACTTGACTATTGCTGTTAAAAGACATAGGCATTCATATTATAGAGCCACAAACCACACTAGTAAAATAAAAACATGATAACAATTGATTTGAACCAATGACAGTCTTAATTTGATAGTGCAAACCCAACACCTTACAAATTGTGCTAACCAGACTATGCATACCAGACACCCAATTTATCAGAGATTTAAGTGAATAAGCTACAGTGTCCAAGGTACTAAACATAATAAACTCTATGGGATGTCATAAGCAAGTCATTAGAATACTTTCCTACTAAATTTATAAGACATAAGCATTCAATATTTTAGTAAAAAAAGAGAAAATAAAGCTTTCTATTGGGTTTCACTAAAAAGTCCATTGGAAGACTTGACTATTGTTGTTAAAAGACATAGGCATTCATATTATAGAGCCACAAACCACACTAGTAAAATAAAAACATGATAACATGGGATTTGAACCTATGACAGTCTTAATTTGATAGTGCAAACCCAACACCTTACTGACCGTGCTAACCAGACTGTGCATACCAGACACCCAATTTATCAGAGATTTAAGTGAATAAGCTACAGTGTCCAAGGTACTAAACATAATATATTCTATGGGGTGTCATAAGCAAGTCATTAGAATACTTTCCTACTAAATTTATAAGACATAAGCATTCAATATTTTAGTAAACAAAGAGAAAATAAAGCTATCTATTGGGTTTCACTAAAAAGTCCATTGGAAGACTTGACTATTGTTGTTAAAAGACATAGGCATTCATATTATAGAGCCACAAACCACACTAGTAAAATAAAAACATGATAACAAGGGATTTGAACCAATGACAGTCTTAATTTGATAGTGCAAACCCAACACCTTACAAACTGTGCTAACCAGACTATGCATACCAGAAACCCAATTTATCAGAGATTTAAGTGAATAAGCTACAGTGTCCAAGGTACTAAACATAATAAACTCTATGGGATGTCATAAGCAAGTCATTAGAATACTTTCCTACTAAATTTATAAGACATAAGCATTCAATATTTTAGTAAACAAAGAGAAAATAAAGCTATCTATTGGGTTTCACTAAAAAGTCCATTGGAAGACTTGACTATTGTTGTTAAAAGACATAGGCATTCATATTATAGAGCCACAAACCACACTAGTAAAATAAAAACATGATAACACGGGATTTGAACCTATGACAGTCTAAATTTGATAGTGCAAACCCAACACCTTACTGACTGTGCTAACCAGACTGTGCATACCACACACCCAATTTATCAGAGATTTAAGTGAATAAGCTACAGTGTCCAAGGTACTAAACATAATATATTCTATGGGGTGTCATAAGCAAGTCATTAGAATACTTTCCTACTAAATTTATAAGACATAAGCATTCAATATTTGAGTAAACAAAGAGAAAATAAAGCTATCTATTGGGTTTCACTAAAAAGTCCATTGGAAGACTTGACTATTGTTGTTAAAAGACATAGGCATTCATATTATAGAGCCACAAACCACACTAGTAAAATAAAAACATATTAACATGGGATTCGAACCAATGACAGTCTTAATTATATAGTGTAAACCCAACACCTCACTAACTGTGCTAACCAGACTGTGCATACCAGAAATACAATTTATCAGAGATTTAAGTGAATAAGCTACCGTGTCCAAGGTACTAAACATAATATATTCTATGGGGTGTCATACGCAAGTCATTAGAATACTTTCCTACTACAATTATAAGACATAAGCATTCAATATTTGAGTAAACAAAGAGAAAATAAAGCTATCTATTGGGATTCACTAAAAGTCCATTGGAAGACTTGACTATTGTTGTTAAAAGACATAGGCATTCATATTATAGAGCCACAAACCACACTAGTAAAATAAAAACATGATAACATGGGATTCAAACCAATGACAGTCTTAATTTGATAGTGCAAACCCAACACCTTACAAACTGTGCTAACCAGACTGTGCATACCAGACACACAATTTATTAGAGATTTAAGTGAATAAGCTACAGTGTCCAAGGTACTAAACATAATATATTCTATGGGGTGTCATAAGCAAGTCTTTAGAATACTTTCCTACTTAATTTATAAGACATAAGCATTCAATATTTGAGTAAACAAAGAGAAAATAAAGCTATCTATTGGGTTTCACTAAAAAGTCCATTGGAAGACTTGACTATTGTTGTTAAAAGACATAGGCATTCATATTTTAGAGCCACAAACCACACTAGTAAAATAAAAACATAATAACATGGGATTTGAACCTATGACAGTCTTAATTTGATAGTGCAAACCCAACACCTTACTGACCGTGCTAACCAGACTGTGCATACCAAACACACAATTTACCAGTGATTTAAGTGAATAAGCTACAGTGTCCAAGGTACTAAACATAATATATTCTATGGGGTGTCATAAGCAAGTCATTAGAATACTTTCCTACTAAATTTATAAGACATAAGCATTCAATATTTTAGTAAACAAAGAGAAAATAAAGCTATCTATTGGGTTTCACTAAAAAGTCAATTGAAAGACTTGACTATTGTTGTTAAAAGACATAGGCATTCATATTATAGAGCCACAAACCACACTAGTAAAATAAAAACATGATAATATTGGATTTGAACCAATTACAGTCTTAATTTGATAGTGCAAACACAACACCTTACAAACTGTGCTAACCAGACTGTGCATATCAGACACACAATTTATCAGAGATTTAAGTGAATAAGCTACAGTGTCCAAGGTACTAAACATAATATATTCTATGGGGTGTCATAAGTAAGTCATTAGAATACTTTCCTACTAAATTTATAAGACATAAGCATTCAATATTTGAGTAAACAAAGAGAAAATGAAGCTATCTATTGGGTTTCACTAAAAAGTCCATTGGAAGACTTGACTATTGTTGTTAAAAGACATAGGCATTCATATTATAGAGCCACAAACCACACTAGTAAAATAAAAACATATTAACATGGGATTCGAACCAATGACAGTCTTAATTATATAATGTAAAACCAACACCTCACTAACTGTGCTAACCAGACTGTGCATACCAGAAATACAATTTATCAGAGATTTAAGTGAATAAGCTACCGTGTCCAAGGTACTAAACATAATATATTCTATGGGGTGTCATACGCAAGTCATTAGAATACTTTCCTACTACAATTATAAGACATAAGCATTCAATATTTGAGTAAACAAAGAGAAAATAAAGCTATCTATTGGGATTCACTAAAAGTCCATTGGAAGACTTGACTATTGTTGTTAAAAGACATAGGCATTCATATTATAGAGCCACAAACCACACTAGTAAAATAAAAACATGATAACATGGGATTCAAACCAATGACAGTCTTAATTTGATAGTGCAAACCCAACACCTTACAAACTGTGCTAACCAGACTGTGCATACCAGACACACAATTTATCAGAGATTTAAGTGAATAAGCTACAGTGTCCAAGGTACTAAACATAATATATTCTATGGGGTGTCATAAGCAAGTCTTTAGAATACTTTCCTACTTAATTTATAAGACATAAGCATTCAATATTTGAGTAAACAAAGAGAAAATAAAGCTATCTATTGGGTTTCACTAAAAAGTCCATTGGAAGACTTGACTATTGTTGTTAAAAGACATAGGCATTCATATTTTAGAGCCACAAACCACACTAGTAAAATAAAAACATAATAACATGGGATTTGAACCTATGACAGTCTTAATTTGATAGTGCAAACCCAACACCTTACTGACCGTGCTAACCAGACTGTGCATACCAAACAAACAATTTACCAGTGATTTAAGTGAATAAGCTACAGTGTCCAAGGTACTAAACATAATATATTCTATGGGGTGTCATAAGCAAGTCATTAGAATACTTTCCTACTAAATTTATAAGACATAAGCATTCAATATTTGAGTAAACAAAGAGAAAATAAAGCTATCTATTGGGTTTCACTAAAAAGTCCATTGGAAGACTTGACTATTGTTGTTAAAAGACATAGGCATTCATATTATAGAGCCACAAACCACACTAGTAAAATAAAAACATATTAACATGGGATTCGAACCAATGACAGTCTTAATTATATAGTGTAAACCCAACACCTCACTAACTGTGCTAACCAGACTGTGCATACCAGAAATACAATTTATCAGAGATTTAAGTGAATAAGCTACCGTGTCCAAGGTACTAAACATAATATATTCTATGGGGTGTCATACGCAAGTCATTAGAATACTTTCCTACTACAATTATAAGACATAAGCATTCAATATTTGAGTAAACAAAGAGAAAATAAAGCTATCTATTGGGATTCACTAAAAGTCCATTGGAAGACTTGACTATTGTTGTTAAAAGACATAGGCATTCATATTATAGAGCCACAAACCACACTAGTAAAATAAAAACATGATAACATGGGATTCAAACCAATGACAGTCTTAATTTGATAGTGCAAACCCAACACCTTACAAACTGTGCTAACCAGACTGTGCATACCAGACACACAATTTATTAGAGATTTAAGTGAATAAGCTACAGTGTCCAAGGTACTAAACATAATATATTCTATGGGGTGTCATAAGCAAGTCTTTAGAATACTTTCCTACTTAATTTATAAGACATAAGCATTCAATATTTGAGTAAACAAAGAGAAAATAAAGCTATCTATTGGGTTTCACTAAAAAGTCCATTGGAAGACTTGACTATTGTTGTTAAAAGACATAGGCATTCATATTTTAGAGCCACAAACCACACTAGTAAAATAAAAACATAATAACATGGGATTTGAACCTATGACAGTCTTAATTTGATAGTGCAAACCCAACACCTTACTGACCGTGCTAACCAGACTGTGCATACCAAACACACAATTTACCAGTGATTTAAGTGAATAAGCTACAGTGTCCAAGGTACTAAACATAATATATTCTATGGGGTGTCATAAGCAAGTCATTAGAATACTTTCCTACTAAATTTATAAGACATAAGCATTCAATATTTTAGTAAACAAAGAGAAAATAAAGCTATCTATTGGGTTTCACTAAAAAGTCAATTGAAAGACTTGACTATTGTTGTTAAAAGACATAGGCATTCATATTATAGAGCCACAAACCACACTAGTAAAATAAAAACATGATAATATTGGATTTGAACCAATTACAGTCTTAATTTGATAGTGCAAACACAACACCTTACAAACTGTGCTAACCAGACTGTGCATATCAGACACACAATTTATCAGAGATTTAAGTGAATAAGCTACAGTGTCCAAGGTACTAAACATAATATATTCTATGGGGTGTCATAAGTATGTCATTAGAATACTTTCCTACTAAATTTATAAGACATAAGCATTCAATATTTGAGTAAACAAAGAGAAAATGAAGCTATCTATTGGGTTTCACTAAAAAGTCCATTGGAAGACTTGACTATTGTTGTTAAAAGACATAGGCATTCATATTATAGAGCCACAAACCACACTAGTAAAATAAAAACATATTAACATGGGATTCGAACCAATGACAGTCTTAATTATATAATGTAAAACCAACACCTCACTAACTGTGCTAACCAGACTGTGCATACCAGAAATACAATTTATCAGAGATTTAAGTGAATAAGCTACCGTGTCCAAGGTACTAAACATAATATATTCTATGGGGTGTCATACGCAAGTCATTAGAATACTTTCCTACTACAATTATAAGACATAAGCATTCAATATTTGAGTAAACAAAGAGAAAATAAAGCTATCTATTGGGATTCACTAAAAGTCCATTGGAAGACTTGACTATTGTTGTTAAAAGACATAGGCATTCATATTATAGAGCCACAAACCACACTAGTAAAATAAAAACATGATAACATGGGATTCAAACCAATGACAGTCTTAATTTGATAGTGCAAACCCAACACCTTACAAACTGTGCTAACCAGACTGTGCATACCAGACACACAATTTATCAGAGATTTAAGTGAATAAGCTACAGTGTCCAAGGTACTAAACATAATATATTCTATGGGGTGTCATAAGCAAGTCTTTAGAATACTTTCCTACTTAATTTATAAGACATAAGCATTCAATATTTGAGTAAACAAAGAGAAAATAAAGCTATCTATTGGGTTTCACTAAAAAGTCCATTGGAAGACTTGACTATTGTTGTTAAAAGACATAGGCATTCATATTTTAGAGCCACAAACCACACTAGTAAAATAAAAACATAATAACATGGGATTTGAACCTATGACAGTCTTAATTTGATAGTGCAAACCCAACACCTTACTGACCGTGCTAACCAGACTGTGCATACCAAACACACAATTTACCAGTGATTTAAGTGAATAAGCTACAGTGTCCAAGGTACTAAACATAATATATTCTATGGGGTGTCATAAGCAAGTCATTAGAATACTTTCCTACTAAATTTATAAGACATAAGCATTCAATATTTGAGTAAACAAAGAGAAAATAAAGCTATCTATTGGGTTTCACTAAAAAGTCCATTGGAAGACTTGACTATTGTTGTTAAAAGACATAGGCATTCATATTATAGAGCCACAAACCACACTAGTAAAATAAAAACATATTAACATGGGATTCGAACCAATGACAGTCTTAATTATATAGTGTAAACCCAACACCTCACTAACTGTGCTAACCAGACTGTGCATACCAGAAATACAATTTATCAGAGATTTAAGTGAATAAGCTACCGTGTCCAAGGTACTAAACATAATATATTCTATGGGGTGTCATACGCAAGTCATTAGAATACTTTCCTACTACAATTATAAGACATAAGCATTCAATATTTGAGTAAACAAAGAGAAAATAAAGCTATCTATTGGGATTCACTAAAAGTCCATTGGAAGACTTGACTATTGTTGTTAAAAGACATAGGCATTCATATTATAGAGCCACAAACCACACTAGTAAAATAAAAACATGATAACATGGGATTCAAACCAATGACAGTCTTAATTTGATAGTGCAAACCCAACACCTTACAAACTGTGCTAACCAGACTGTGCATACCAGACAAACAATTTATTAGAGATTTAAGTGAATAAGCTACAGTGTCCAAGGTACTAAACATAATATATTCTATGGGGTGTCATAAGCAAGTCTTTAGAATACTTTCCTACTTAATTTATAAGACATAAGCATTCAATATTTGAGTAAACAAAGAGAAAATAAAGCTATCTATTGGGTTTCACTAAAAAGTCCATTGGAAGACTTGACTATTGTTGTTAAAAGACATAGGCATTCATATTTTAGAGCCACAAACCACACTAGTAAAATAAAAACATAATAACATGGGATTTGAACCTATGACAGTCTTAATTTGATAGTGCAAACCCAACACCTTACTGACTGTGCTAACCAGACTGTGCATACCAAACACACAATTTACCAGTGATTTAAGTGAATAAGCTACAGTGTCCAAGGTACTAAACATAATATATTCTATGGGGTGTCATAAGCAAGTCATTAGAATACTTTCCTACTAAATTTATAAGACATAAGCATTCAATATTTTAGTAAACAAAGAGAAAATAAAGCTATCTATTGGGTTTCACTAAAAAGTCAATTGAAAGACTTGACTATTGTTGTTAAAAGACATAGGCATTCATATTATAGAGCCACAAACCACACTAGTAAAATAAAAACATGATAATATTGGATTTGAACCAATTACAGTCTTAATTTGATAGTGCAAACACAACACCTTACAAACTGTGCTAACCAGACTGTGCATATCAGACACACAATTTATCAGAGATTTAAGTGAATAAGCTACAGTGTCCAAGGTACTAAACATAATATATTCTATGGGGTGTCATAAGTAAGTCATTAGAATACTTTCCTACTAAATTTATAAGACATAAGCATTCAATATTTGAGTAAACAAAGAGAAAATGAAGCTATCTATTGGGTTTCACTAAAAAGTCCATTGGAAGACTTGACTATTGTTGTTAAAAGACATAGGCATTCATATTATAGAGCCACAAACCACACTAGTAAAATAAAAACATATTAACATGGGATTCGAACCAATGACAGTCTTAATTATATAGTGTAAAACCAACACCTCACTAACTGTGCTAACCAGACTGTGCATACCAGAAATACAATTTATCAGAGATTTAAGTGAATAAGCTACCGTGTCCAAGGTACTAAACATAATATATTCTATGGGGTGTCATACGCAAGTCATTAGAATACTTTCCTACTACAATTATAAGACATAAGCATTCAATATTTGAGTAAACAAAGAGAAAATAAAGCTATCTATTGGGATTCACTAAAAGTCCATTGGAAGACTTGACTATTGTTGTTAAAAGACATAGGCATTCATATTATAGAGCCACAAACCACACTAGTAAAATAAAAACATGATAACATGGGATTCAAACCAATGACAGTCTTAATTTGATAGTGCAAACCCAACACCTTACAAACTGTGCTAACCAGACTGTGCATACCAGACACACAATTTATCAGAGATTTAAGTGAATAAGCTACAGTGTCCAAGGTACTAAACATAATATATTCTATGGGGTGTCATAAGCAAGTCTTTAGAATACTTTCCTACTTAATTTATAAGACATAAGCATTCAATATTTGAGTAAACAAAGAGAAAATAAAGCTATCTATTGGGTTTCACTAAAAAGTCCATTGGAAGACTTGACTATTGTTGTTAAAAGACATAGGCATTCATATTTTAGAGCCACAAACCACACTAGTAAAATAAAAACATAATAACATGGGATTTGAACCTATGACAGTCTTAATTTGATAGTGCAAACCCAACACCTTACTGACCGTGCTAACCAGACTGTGCATACCAAACACACAATTTACCAGTGATTTAAGTGAATAAGCTACAGTGTCCAAGGTACTAAACATAATATATTCTATGGGGTGTCATAAGCAAGTCATTAGAATACTTTCCTACTAAATTTATAAGACATAAGCATTCAATATTTGAGTAAACAAAGAGAAAATAAAGCTATCTATTGGGTTTCACTAAAAAGTCCATTGGAAGACTTGACTATTGTTGTTAAAAGACATAGGCATTCATATTATAGAGCCACAAACCACACTAGTAAAATAAAAACATATTAACATGGGATTCGAACCAATGACAGTCTTAATTATATAGTGTAAACCCAACACCTCACTAACTGTGCTAACCAGACTGTGCATACCAGAAATACAATTTATCAGAGATTTAAGTGAATAAGCTACCGTGTCCAAGGTACTAAACATAATATATTCTATGGGGTGTCATACGCAAGTCATTAGAATACTTTCCTACTACAATTATAAGACATAAGCATTCAATATTTGAGTAAACAAAGAGAAAATAAAGCTATCTATTGGGATTCACTAAAAGTCCATTGGAAGACTTGACTATTGTTGTTAAAAGACATAGGCATTCATATTATAGAGCCACAAACCACACTAGTAAAATAAAAACATGATAACATGGGATTCAAACCAATGACAGTCTTAATTTGATAGTGCAAACCCAACACCTTACAAACTGTGCTTACCAGACTGTGCATACCAGACACACAATTTATTAGAGATTTAAGTGAATAAGCTACAGTGTCCAAGGTACTAAACATAATATATTCTATGGGGTGTCATAAGCAAGTCTTTAGAATACTTTCCTACTTAATTTATAAGACATAAGCATTCAATATTTGAGTAAACAAAGAGAAAATAAAGCTATCTATTGGGTTTCACTAAAAAGTCCATTGGAAGACTTGACTATTGTTGTTAAAAGACATAGGCATTCATATTTTAGAGCCACAAACCACACTAGTAAAATAAAAACATAATAACATGGGATTTGAACCTATGACAGTCTTAATTTGATAGTGCAAACCCAACACCTTACTGACCGTGCTAACCAGACTGTGCATACCAAACACACAATTTACCAGTGATTTAAGTGAATAAGCTACAGTGTCCAAGGTACTAAACATAATATATTCTATGGGGTGTCATAAGCAAGTCATTAGAATACTTTCCTACTAAATTTATAAGACATAAGCATTCAATATTTTAGTAAACAAAGAGAAAATAAAGCTATCTATTGGGTTTCACTAAAAAGTCAATTGAAAGACTTGACTATTGTTGTTAAAAGACATAGGCATTCATATTATAGAGCCACAAACCACACTAGTAAAATAAAAACATGATAATATTGGATTTGAACCAATTACAGTCTTAATTTGATAGTGCAAACACAACACCTTACAAACTGTGCTAACCAGACTGTGCATATCAGACACACAATTTATCAGAGATTTAAGTGAATAAGCTACAGTGTCCAAGGTACTAAACATAATATATTCTATGGGGTGTCATAAGTAAGTCATTAGAATACTTTCCTACTAAATTTATAAGACATAAGCATTCAATATTTGAGTAAACAAAGAGAAAATGAAGCTATCTATTGGGTTTCACTAAAAAGTCCATTGGAAGACTTGACTATTGTTGTTAAAAGACATAGGCATTCATATTATAGAGCCACAAACCACACTAGTAAAATAAAAACATATTAACATGGGATTCGAACCAATGACAGTCTTAATTATATAGTGTAAAACCAACACCTCACTAACTGTGCTAACCAGACTGTGCATACCAGAAATACAATTTATCAGAGATTTAAGTGAATAAGCTACCGTGTCCAAGGTACTAAACATAATATATTCTATGGGGTGTCATACGCAAGTCATTAGAATACTTTCCTACTACAATTATAAGACATAAGCATTCAATATTTGAGTAAACAAAGAGAAAATAAAGCTATCTATTGGGATTCACTAAAAGTCCATTGGAAGACTTGACTATTGTTGTTAAAAGACATAGGCATTCATATTATAGAGCCACAAACCACACTAGTAAAATAAAAACATGATAACATGGGATTCAAACCAATGACAGTCTTAATTTGATAGTGCAAACCCAACACCTTACAAACTGTGCTAACCAGACTGTGCATACCAGACACACAATTTATCAGAGATTTAAGTGAATAAGCTACAGTGTCCAAGGTACTAAACATAATATATTCTATGGGGTGTCATAAGCAAGTCTTTAGAATACTTTCCTACTTAATTTATAAGACATAAGCATTCAATATTTGAGTAAACAAAGAGAAAATAAAGCTATCTATTGGGTTTCACTAAAAAGTCCATTGGAAGACTTGACTATTGTTGTTAAAAGACATAGGCATTCATATTTTAGAGCCACAAACCACACTAGTAAAATAAAAACATAATAACATGGGATTTGAACCTATGACAGTCTTAATTTGATAGTGCAAACCCAACACCTTACTGACCGTGCTAACCAGACTGCGCATACCAAACACACAATTTACCAGTGATTTAAGTGAATAAGCTACAGTGTCCAAGGTACTAAACATAATATATTCTATGGGGTGTCATAAGCAAGTCATTAGAATACTTTCCTACTAAATTTATAAGACATAAGCATTCAATATTTTAGTAAACAAAGAGAAAATAAAGCTATCTATTGGGTTTCACTAAAAAGTCAATTGAAAGACTTGACTATTGTTGTTAAAAGACATAGGCATTCATATTATAGAGCCACAAACCACACTAGTAAAATAAAAACATGATAATATTGGATTTGAACCAATTACAGTCTTAATTTGATAGTGCAAACACAACACCTTACAAACTGTGCTAACCAGACTGTGCATATCCGACACACAATTTATCAGAGATTTAAGTGAATAAGCTACAGTGTCCAAGGTACTAAACATAATATATTCTATGGGGTGTCATAAGTAAGTCATTAGAATACTTTCCTACTAAATTTATAAGACATAAGCATTCAATATTTGAGTAAACAAAGAGAAAATGAAGCTATCTATTGGGTTTCACTAAAAAGTCCATTGGAAGACTTGACTATTGTTGTTAAAAGACATAGGCATTCATATTATAGAGCCACAAACCACACTAGTAAAATAAAAACATATTAACATGGGATTCGAACCAATGACAGTCTTAATTATATAGTGTAAAACCAACACCTCACTAACTGTGCTAACCAGACTGTGCATACCAGAAATACAATTTATCAGAGATTTAAGTGAATAAGCTACCGTGTCCAAGGTACTAAACATAATATATTCTATGGGGTGTCATACGCAAGTCATTAGAATACTTTCCTACTACAATTATAAGACATAAGCATTCAATATTTGAGTAAACAAAGAGAAAATAAAGCTATCTATTGGGTTTCACTAAAAAGTCCATTGTATGACTTGACTATTGTTGTTAAAAGACATAGGCATTCATATTATAGAACCACAAACCACACTAGTAAAATAAAAACATGATAACATGGGATTTGAACCAATGACAGTCTTAATTTGATAGTGCAAACCCAACACCTTACTAACTGTGCTAACCAGACTGTGCAAACCAAGCGCCCAATTTATCAGAGATTTAAGTGAATAAGCTACAGTGTCCAAGGTGCTAAACATAATATATTCTATGGGGTGTCATAAGCAAGTCTTTAGAATACTTTCCTACTTAATTTATAAGACATAAGCATTCAATATTTGAGTAAACAAAGAGAAAATAAAGCTATCTATTGGGTTTCACTAAAAAGTCCATTGGAAGACTTGACTATTGCTGTTAAAAGACATAGGCATTCATATTATAGAGCCACAAACCACACTAGTAAAATAAAAACATGATAACAAGGGATTTGAACCAATGACAGTCTTAATTTGATAGTGCAAACCCAACACCTTACAAACTGTGCTAACCAGACTATGCATACCAGACACCCAATTTATCAGAGATTTAAGTGAATAAGCTACAGTGTCCAAGGTACTAAACATAATAAACTCTATGGGATGTCATAAGCAAGTCATTAGAATATTTTCCTACTAAATTTATAAGACATAAGCATTCAATATTTTAGTAAACATAGAGAAAATAAAGCTTTCTATTGGGTTTCACTAAAAAGTCCATTGGAAGACTTGACTATTGTTGTTAAAAGACATAGGCATTCATATTATAGAGCCACAAACCACACTAGTAAAATAAAAACATGCTAACATGGGATTTGAACCTATGACAGTCTTAATTTGATAGTGCAAACCCAACACCTTACTGACCGTGCTAACCAGACTGTGCATACCAGACACCCAATTTATCAGAGATTTAAGTGAATAAGCTACAGTGTCCAAGGTACTAAACATAATATATTCTATGGGGTGTCATAAGCAAGTCATTAGAATACTTTCCTACTAAATTTATAAGACATAAGCATTCAATATTTGAGTAAACAAAGAGAAAATAAAGCTTTCTATTGGGTTTCACTAAAAAGTAAATTGGAAGACTTGACTAATGTTGTTAAAAGACATAGGCATTCATATTATAGAGCCACAAACCACACTAGTAAAATAAAAACATGATAACATGTGATTCAAACCAATGACAGTCTTAATTTGATAGTGCAAACCCAACACCTTACAAACTGTGCTAACCAGACTGTGCATACCAGACACACAATTTATCAGAGATTTAAGTGAATAAGCTACAGTGTCCAAGGTACTAAACATAATAAACTCTATGGGATGTCATAAGCAAGTCATTAGAATACTTTCCTACTAAATTTATAAGACATAAGCATTCAATATTTTAGTAAACAAAGAGAAAATAAAGCTATCTATTGGGTTTCACTAAAAAGTCCATTGGAAGACTTGACTATTGTTGTTAAAAGACATAGGCATTCATATTATAGAGCCACAAACCACACTAGTAAAATAAAAACATGATAATATGGGATTTGAACCAATTACAGTCTTAATTTGATAGTGCAAACACAACACCTTACAAACTGTGCTAACCAGACTGTGCATACCTGACACACAATTTATCAGAGATTTAAGTGAATAAGCTACAGTGTCCAAGGTACTAAACATAATATATTCTATGGGGTGTCATAAGCAAGTCATTAGAATACTTTCCTACTAAATTTATAAGACATAAGCATTCAATATTTGAGTAAACAAAGAGAAAATAAAGCTATCTATTGGGTTTCACTAAAAAGTCCATTGGAAGACTTGACTATTGTTGTTAAAAGACATAGGCATTCATATTATAGAACCACAAACCACACTAGTAAAATAAAAACATGATAACATGGGATTTGAACCAATGACAGTCTTAATTTGATAGTGCAAACCCAACACCTTACTAACTGTGCTAACCAGACTGTGCATACCAAGCGCCCAGTTTATCAGAGATTTAAGTGAATAAGCTACAGTGTCCAAGGTGCTAAACATAATATATTCTATGGGGTGTCATAAGCAAGTCATTAGAATACTTTCCTACTAAATTAATAAGACATAAGCATTCAATATTTGAGTAAACAAAGAGAAAATAAAGCTATCTATTGGGTTTCACTAAAAAGTCCATTGGATTACTTGACTATTGCTGTTAAAAGACATAGGCATTCATATTATAGAGCCACAAGCCACACTAGTAAAATAAAAACATGATAACAAGGGATTTGAACCAATGACAGTCTTAATTTGATAGTGCAAACCCAACACCTTACAATCTGTGCTAACCAGACTATGCATACCAGACACCCAATTTATCAGAGATTTAAGTGAATAAGCTACAGTGTCCAAGGTACTAAACATAATAAACTCTATGGGATGTCATAAGCAAGTCATTAGAATACTTTCCTACTAAATTTATAAGACATAAGCATTCAATATTTTAGTAAAAAAAGAGAAAATAAAGCTTTCTATTGGGTTTCACTAAAAAGTCCATTGGAAGACTTGACTATTGTTGTTAAAAGACATAGGCATTCATATTATAGAGCCACAAACCACACTAGTAAAATAAAAACATGATAACATGGGATTTGAACCTATGACAGTCTTAATTTGATCGTGTAAACCCAACACCTTACTGACCGTGCTAACCAGACTGTACATACCAGACACCCAATTTATCAGAGATTTAAGTGAATAAGCTACAGTGTCCAAGGTACTAAACATAATATATTCTATGGGGTGTCATAAGCAAGTCATTAGAATACTTTCCTACTAAATTTATAAGACATAAGCATTCAATATTTTAGTAAACAAAGAGAAAATAAAGCTATCTATTGGGTTTCACTAAAAAGTCCATTGGAAGACTTGACTATTGTTGTTAAAAGACATAGGCATTCATATTATAGAGCCACAAACCACACTAGTAAAATAAAAACATGATAACAAGGGATTTGAACCAATGACAGTCTTAATTTGATAGTGCAAAGCCAACACCTTACAAACTGTGCTAACCAGACTATGCATACCAGACACCCAATTTATCAGAGATTTAAGTGAATAGGCTACAGTGTCCAAGGTACTAAACATAATAAACTCTATGGGATGTCATAAGCAAGTCATTAGAATACTTTCCTACTAAATTTATAAGACATAAGCATTCAATATTTTAGTAAACAAAGAGAAAATAAAGCTTTCTATTGGGTTTCACTAAAAAGTCCATTGGAAGACTTGACTATTGTTGTTAAAAGACATAGGCATTCATATTATAGAGCCACAAACCACACTAGTAAAATAAAAACATGATAACATGGGATTTGAACCTATGACAGTTTAAATTTGATAGTGCAAATCCAACACCTTACTGACTGTGCTAACCAGACTGTGCATACCAGAAACCCCATTTATCAGAGATTTAAGTGAATAAGCTACAGTGTCCAAGGTACTAAACATAATATATTCTATGGGGTGTCATAAGCAAGTCATTAGAATACTTTCCTACTAAATTTATAAGACATAAGCATTCAATATTTGAGTAAACAAAGAGAAAATAAAGCTATCTATTGGGTTTCACTAAAAAGTCCATTGGAAGACTTGACTATTGTTGTTAAAAGACGTAGGCATTCATATTATAGAGCCACAAACCACACTAGTAAAATAAAAATATATTAACATGGGATTCGAACCAATGACAGTCTTAATTATATAATGTAAACCCAACACCTCACTAACTGTGCTAACCAGACTGTGCATACCAGAAGTACAATTTATCAGAGATTTAAGTGAATAAGCTACCGTGTCCAAGGTACTAAACATAATATATTCTATGGGGTGTCATACGCAAGTCATTAGAATACTTTCCTACTACAATTATAAGACATAAGCATTCAATATTTGAGTAAACAAAGAGAAAATAAAGCTATCTATTGGGATTCACTAAAAGTCCATTGGAAGACTTGACTATTGTTGTTAAAAGACATAGGCATTCATATTATAGAGCCACAAACCACACTAGTAAAATAAAAACATGATAACATGGGATTCAAACCAATGACAGTCTTAATTTGATAGTGCAAACCCAACACCTTACAAACTGTGCTAACCAGACTGTGCATACCAGACTCACAATTTATCAGAGATTTAAGTGAATAAGCTACAGTGTCCAAGGTACTAAACATAATATATTCTATGGGGTGTCATAAGCAAGTCATTAGAATACTTTCCTACTAAATTAATAAGACATAAGCATTCAATATTTGAGTAAACAAAGAGAAAATAAAGCTTTCTATTGGGTTTCACTTAAAAGTTCATTGGAAGACTTGACTATTGTTGTTAAAAGACATAGGCATTCATATTATAGAGCCACAAACCACACTAGTAAAATAAAAACATGGTAACATGGGATTCAAACCAATGACAGTCTTAATGTGATAGTGCAAACCCAACACCTTACAAACTGTGCTAACCAGACTGTGCATGCCAGACACACAATTTATCAGAGATTTAAGTGAATAAGCTACAGTGTCCAAGGTACTAAACATAATAAACTCTATGGGATGTCATAAGCAAGTCATTAGAATACTTTCCTACTAAATTTATAAGACATAAGCATTCAATATTTTAGTAAACAAAGAGAAAATAAAGCTATCTATTGGGTTTCACTAAAAAGTCCATTGGAAGACTTGACTATTGTTGTTAAAAGACATAGGCATTCATATTATAGAGCCACAAACCACACTAGTAAAATAAAAACATGATAACATGGGATTCAAACCAATAACAGTCTTAATTTGATAGTGCAAACCCAACACCTTACAAACTGTGCTAACCAGACTGTGCATACCAGACTCACAATTTATCAGAGATTTAAGTGAATAAGCTACAGTGTCCAAGGTACTAAACATAATATATTCTATGGGGTGTCATAAGCAAGTCTTTAGAATACTTTCCTACTTAATTTATAAGACATAAGCATTCAATATTTGAGTAAACAAAGAGAAAATAAAGCTATCTATTGGGTTTCACTAAAAAGTCCATTGGAAGACTTGACTATTGTTGTTAAAAGACATAGGCATTCATATTTTAGAGCCACAAACCACACTAGTAAAATAAAAACATAATAACATGGGATTTGAACCTATGACAGTCTCAATTTGATAGTGCAAACCCAACACCTTACTGACCGTGCTAACCAGACTGTGCATACCAAACACACAATTTACCAGTGATTTAAGTGAATAAGCTACAGTGTCCAAGGTACTAAACATAATATATTCTATGGGGTGTCATAAGCAAGTCATTAGAATACTTTCCTACTAAATTTATAAGACATAAGCATTCAATATTTTAGTAAACAAAGAGAAAATAAAGCTTTCTATTTGGTTTCACTAAAAAGTCCATTGAAAGACTTGACTATTGTTGTTAAAAGACATAGGCATTCATATTATAGAGCCACAAACCACACTAGTAAAATAAAAACATGATAATATGGGATTTGAACCAATTACAGTCTTAATTTGATAGTGCAAACACAACACCTTACAAACTGTGCTAACCAGACTGTGCATATCAGACACACAATTTATCAGAGATTTAAGTGAATAAGCTACAGTGTCCAAGGTACTAAACATAATATATTCTATGGGGTGTCATAAGTAAGTCATTAGAATACTTTCCTACTAAATTTATAAGACATAAGCATTCAATATTTGAGTAAACAAAGATAAAATAAAGCTATCTATTGGGTTTCACTAAAAAGTCCATTGGAAGACTTGACTATTGTTGTTAAAAGACATAGGCATTCATATTATAGAGCCACAAACCACACTAGTAAAATAAAAACATGATAACATGGGATGTGAACCAATGACAGTCTTAATTTGATAGTGCAAACCCAACACCTTACTAACTGTGCTAACCAGACTGTGCATACCAGGCGCACAATTTATCAGAGATTTAAGTGAATAAGCTACATTGTCCAAGGTGCTAAACATAATATATTCTATGGGGTGTCATAAGCAAGTCATTAGAATACTTTCCTACTAAATTAATAAGACATAAGCATTCAATATTTGAGTAAACAAAGAGAAAATAAAGCTTTCTATTGGGTTTCACTTAAAAGTTCATTGGAAGACTTGACTATTGTTGTTAAAAGACATAGGCATTCATATTATAGAGCCACAAACCACACTAGTAAAATAAAAACATGGTAACATGGGATTCAAACTAATGACAGTCTTAATGTGATAGTGCAAACCCAACACCTTACAAACTGTGCTAACCAGACTGTGCATGCCAGACACACAATTTATCAGAGATTTAAGTGAATAAGCTACAGTGTCCAAGGTACTAAACATAATAAACTCTATGGGATGTCATAAGCAAGTCATTAGAATACTTTCCTACTAAATTTATAAGACATAAGCATTCAATATTTTAGTAAACAAAGAGAAAATAAAGCTATCTATTGGGTTTCACTAAAAAGTCCATTGGAAGACTTGACTATTGTTGTTAAAAGACATAGGCATTCATATTATAGAGCCACAAACCACACTAGTAAAATAAAAACATGATAATATGAGATTTGAACCAATTACAGTCTTAATTTGATAGTGCAAACCCAACACCTTACAAACTGTGCTAACCAGACTGTGCATGTCAGACACACAATTTATCAGAGATTTAAGTGAATAAGCTACAGTGTCCAAGGTACTAAACATAATAAACTCTATGGGATGTCATAAGCAAGTCATTAGAATACTTTCCTACTAAATTTATAAGACATAAGCATTCAATATTTTAGTAAACAAAGAGAAAATAAAGCTATCTATTGGGTTTCACTAAAAAGTCCATTGGAAGACTTGACTATTGTTGTTAAAAGACATAGGCATTCATATTATAGAGCCACAAACCACACTAGTAAAATAAAAACATGATAACATGGGATTCAAACCAATGACAGTCTTAATTTGATAGTGCAAACCCAACACCTTACAAACTGTGCTAACCAGACTGTGCATACCAGACTCACAATTTATCAGAGATTTAAGTGAATAAGCTACAGTGTCCAAGGTACTAAACATAATATATTCTATGGGGTGTCATAAGCAAGTCTTTAGAATACTTTCCTACTTAATTTATAAGACATAAGCATTCAATATTTGAGTAAACAAAGAGAAAATAAAGCTATCTATTGGGTTTCACTAAAAAGTCCATTGGAAGACTTGACTATTGTTGTTAAAAGACATAGGCATTCATATTTTAGAGCCACAAACCACACTAGTAAAATAAAAACATAATAACATGGGATTTGAACCTATGACAGTCTTAATTTGATAGTGCAAACCCAACACCTTACTGACCGTGCTAACCAGACTGTGCATACCAAACACACAATTTACCAGTGATTTAAGTGAATAAGCTACAGTGTCCAAGGTACTAAACATAATATATTCTATGGGGTGTCATAAGCAAGTCATTAGAATACTTTCCTACTAAATTTATAAGACATAAGCATTCAATATTTTAGTAAACAAAGAGAAAATAAAGCTATCTATTGGGTTTCACTAAAAAGTTCATTGGAAGACTTGACTATTGTTGTTAAAAGACATAGGCATTCATATTATAGAGCCACAAACCACACTAGTAAAATAAAAACATGATAACATGGGATTCAAACCAATGACAGTCTTAATTTGATAGTGCAAACCCAACACCTTACAAACTGTGCTAACCAGACTGTGCATGCCAGACACACAATTTATCAGAGATTTAAGTGAATAAGCTACAGTGTCCAAGGTACTAAACATAATAAACTCTATGGGATGTCATAAGCAAGTCATTAGAATACTTTCCTACTAAATTTATAAGACATAAGCATTCAATATTTTAGTAAACAAAGAGAAAATAAAGCTATCTATTGGGTTTCACTAAAAAGTCCATTGGAAGACTTGACTATTGTTGTTAAAAGACATAGGCATTCATATTATAGAGCCACAAACCACACTAGTAAAATAAAAACATGATAATATGAGATTTGAACCAATTACAGTCTTAATTTGATAGTGCAAACCCAACACCTTACAAACTGTGCTAACCAGACTGTGCATGTCAGACACACAATTTATCAGAGATTTAAGTGAATAAGCTACAGTGTCCAAGGTACTAAACATAATAAACTCTATGGGATGTCATAAGCAAGTCATTAGAATACTTTCCTACTAAATTTATAAGACATAAGCATTCAATATTTTAGTAAACAAAGAGAAAATAAAGCTATCTATTGGGTTTCACTAAAAAGTCCATTGGAAGACTTGACTATTGTTGTTAAAAGACATAGACATTCATATTATAGAACCACAAACCACACTAGTAAAATAAAAACATGATAACATGGGATTTGAACCAATGACAGTCTTAATTTGATAGTGCAAACACAACACCTTACAAACTGTGCTAACCAGACTGTGCATATCAGACACACAATTTATCAGAGATTTAAGTGAATAAGCTACAGTGTCCAAGGTACTAAACATAATAAACTCTATGGGATGTCATAAGCAAGTCATTAGAATACTTTCCTACTAAATTTATAAGACATAAGCATTCAATATTTTAGTAAACAAAGAGAAAATAAAGCTATCTATTGGGTTTCACTAAAAAGTCCATTGGAAGACTTGACTATTGTTGTTAAAAGACATAGGCATTCATATTATAGAGCCACAAACCACACTAGTAAAATAAAAACATGATAATATGAGATTTGAACCAATTACAGTCTTAATTTGATAGTGCAAACCCAACACCTTACAAACTGTGCTAACCAGACTGTGCATGTCAGACACACAATTTATCCGAGATTTAAGTGAATAAGCTACAGTGTCCAAGGTACTAAACATAATAAACTCTATGGGATGTCATAAGCAAGTCATTAGAATACTTTCCTACTAAATTTATAAGACATAAGCATTCAATATTTTAGTAAACAAAGAGAAAATAAAGCTATCTATTGGGTTTCACTAAAAAGTCAATTGGAAGACTTGACTATTGTTGATAAAAGACATAGACATTCATATTATAGAACCACAAACCACACTAGTAAAATAAAAACATGATAACATGGGATTTGAACCAATGACAGTCTTAATTTGATAGTGCAAACACAACACCTTACAAACTGTGCTAACCAGACTGTGCATATCAGACACACAATTTATCAGAGATTTAAGTGAATAAGCTACAGTGTCCAAGGTACTAAACATAATATATTCTATGGGGTGTCATAAGCAAGTCATTAGAATACTTTCCTACTAAATTTATAAGACATAAGCATTCAATATTTGAGTAAACAAAGAGAAAATAAAGCTATCTATTGGGTTTCACTAAAAAGTCCATTGGAAGACTTGACTATTGTTGTTAAAAGACATAGGCATTCATATTATAGAGCCACAAACCACACTAGTAAAATAATAACATGATAACATGGGATGTGAACCAATGACAGTCTTAATTTGATAGTGCAAACCCAACACCTTACTAACTGTGCTAACCAGACTGTGCATACCAGGCGCACAATTTATCAGAGATTTAAGTGAATAAGCTACAGTGTCCAAGGTGCTAAACATAATATATTTTATGGGGTGTCATAAGCAAGTCATTAGAATACTTTCCTACTAAATTAATAAGACATAAGCATTCAATATTTGAGTAAACAAAGAGAAAATAAAGCTTTCTATTGGGTTTCACTAAAAAGTTCATTGGAAGACTTGACTATTGTTGTTAAAAGACATAGGCATTCATATTATAGAGCCACAAACCACACTAGTAAAATAAAAACATGATAACATGGGATTCAAACCAATGACAGTCTTAATTTGATAGTGCAAACCCAACACCTTACAAACTGTGCTAACCAGACTGTGCATGCCAGACACACAATTTATCAGAGATTTAAGTGAATAAGCTACAGTGTCCAAGGTACTAAACATAATAAACTCTATGGGATGTCATAAGCAAGTCATTAGAATACTTTCCTACTAAATTTATAAGACATAAGCATTCAATATTTTAGTAAACAAAGAGAAAATAAAGCTATCTATTGGGTTTCACTAAAAAGTCAATTGGAAGACTTGACTATTGTTGATAAAAGACATAGACATTCATATTATAGAACCACAAACCACACTGGTAAAATAAAAACATGATAACATGGGATTTGAACCAATGACAGTCTTAATTTGATAGTGCAAACACAACACCTTACAAACTGTGCTAACCAGACTGTGCATATCAGACACACAATTTATCAGAGATTTAAGTGAATAAGCTACAGTGTCCAAGGTACTAAACATAATATATTCTATGGGGTGTCATAAGCAAGTCATTAGAATACTTTCCTACTAAATTTATAAGACATAAGCATTCAATATTTGAGTAAACAAAGAGAAAATAAAGCTATCTATTGGGTTTCACTAAAAAGTCCATTGGAAGACTTGACTATTGTTGTTAAAAGACATAGGCATTCATATTATAGAGCCACAAACCACACTAGTAAAATAAAAACATGATAACATGGGATGTGAACCAATGACAGTCTTAATTTGATAGTGCAAACCCAACACCTTACTAACTGTGCTAACCAGACTGTGCATACCAGGTGCACAATTTATCAGAGATTTAAGTGAATAAGCTACAGTGTCCAAGGTGCTAAACATAATATATTCTATGGGGTGTCATAAGCAAGTCATTAGAATACTTTCCTACTAAATTAATAAGACATAAGCATTCAATATTTGAGTAAACAAAGAGAAAATAAAGCTTTCTATTGGGTTTCACTAAAAAGTTCATTGGAAGACTTGACTATTGTTGTTAAAAGACATAGGCATTCATATTATAGAGCCACAAACCACACTAGTAAAATAAAAACATGATAACATGGGATTCAAACCAATGACAGTCTTAATTTGATAGTGCAAACCCAACACCTTACAAACTGTGCTAACCAGACTGTGCATGCCAGACACACAATTTATCAGAGATTTAAGTGAATAAGCTACAGTGTCCAAGGTACTAAACATAATAAACTCTATGGGATGTCATAAGCAAGTCATTAGAATACTTTCCTACTAAATTTATAAGACATAAGCATTCAATATTTTAGTAAACAAAGAGAAAATAAAGCTATCTATTGGGTTTCACTAAAAAGTCCATTGGAAGACTTGACTATTGTTGTTAAAAGACATAGGCATTCATATTATAGAGCCACAAACCACACTAGTAAAATAAAAACATGATAATATGAGATTTGAACCAATTACAGTCTTAATTTGATAGTGCAAACCCAACACCTTACAAACTGTGCTAACCAGACTGTGCATGTCAGACACACAATTTATCAGAGATTTAAGTGAATAAGCTACAGTGTCCAAGGTACTAAACATAATAAACTCTATGGGATGTCATAAGCAAGTCATTAGAATACTTTCCTACTAAATTTATAAGACATAAGCATTCAATATTTTAGTAAACAAAGAGAAAATAAAGCTATCTATTGGGTTTCACTAAAAAGTCAATTGGAAGACTTGACTATTGTTGTTAAAAGACATAGGCATTCATATTATAGAGCCACAAACCACACTAGTAAAATAAAAACATGATAATATGAGATTTGAACCAATTACAGTCTTAATTTGATAGTGCAAACCCAACACCTTACAAACTGTGCTAACCAGACTGTGCATGTCAGACACACAATTTATCAGAGATTTAAGTGAATAAGCTACAGTGTCCAAGGTACTAAACATAATAAACTCTATGGGATGTCATAAGCAAGTCATTAGAATACTTTCCTACTAAATTTATAAGACATAAGCATTCAATATTTTAGTAAACAAAGAGAAAATAAAGCTATCTATTGGGTTTCACTAAAAAGTCAATTGGAAGACTTGACTATTGTTGATAAAAGACATAGACATTCATATTATAGAACCACAAACCACACTAGTAAAATAAAAACATGATAACATGGGATTTGAACCAATGACAGTCTTAATTTGATAGTGCAAACACAACACCTTACAAACTGTGCTAACCAGACTGTGCATATCAGACACACAATTTATCAGAGATTTAAGTGAATAAGCTACAGTGTCCAAGGTACTAAACATAATATATTCTATGGGGTGTCATAAGCAAGTCATTAGAATACTTTCCTACTAAATTTATAAGACATAAGCATTCAATATTTGAGTAAACAAAGAGAAAATAAAGCTATCTATTGGGTTTCACTAAAAAGTCCATTGGAAGACTTGACTATTGTTGTTAAAAGACATAGGCATTCATATTATAGAGCCACAAACCACACTAGTAAAATAAAAACATGATAACATGGGATGTGAACCAATGACAGTCTTAATTTGATAGTGCAAACCCAACACCTTACTAACTGTGCTAACCAGACTGTGCATACCAGGCGCACAATTTATCAGAGATTTAAGTGAATAAGCTACAGTGTCCAAGGTGCTAAACATAATATATTCTATGGGGTGTCATAAGCAAGTCATTAGAATACTTTCCTACTAAATTAATAAGACATAAGCATTCAATATTTGAGTAAACAAAGAGAAAATAAAGCTTTCTATTGGGTTTCACTAAAAAGTTCATTGGAAGACTTGACTATTGTTGTTAAAAGACATAGGCATTCATATTATAGAGCCACAAACCACACTAGTAAAATAAAAACATGATAACATGGGATTCAAACCAATGACAGTCTTAATTTGATAGTGCAAACCCAACACCTTACAAACTGTGCTAACCAGACTGTGCATGCCAGACACACAATTTATCAGAGATTTAAGTGAATAAGCTACAGTGTCCAAGGTACTAAACATAATAAACTCTATGGGATGTCATAAGCAAGTCATTAGAATACTTTCCTACTAAATTTATAAGACATAAGCATTCAATATTTTAGTAAACAAAGAGAAAATAAAGCTATCTATTGGGTTTCACTAAAAAGTCCATTGGAAGACTTGACTATTGTTGTTAAAAGACATAGGCATTCATATTATAGAGCCACAAACCACACTAGTAAAATAAAAACATGATAATATGAGATTTGAACCAATTACAGTCTTAATTTGATAGTGCAAACCCAACACCTTACAAACTGTGCTAACCAGACTGTGCATGTCAGACACACAATTTATCAGAGATTTAAGTGAATAAGCTACAGTGTCCAAGGTACTAAACATAATAAACTCTATGGGATGTCATAAGCAAGTCATTAGAATACTTTCCTACTAAATTTATAAGACATAAGCATTCAATATTTTAGTAAACAAAGAGAAAATAAAGCTATCTATTGGGTTTCACTAAAAAGTCAATTGGAAGACTTGACTATTGTTGATAAAAGACATAGACATTCATATTATAGAACCACAAACCACACTAGTAAAATAAAAACATGATAACATGGGATTTGAACCAATGACAGTCTTAATTTGATAGTGCAAACACAACACCTTACAAACTGTGCTAACCAGACTGTGCATATCAGACACACAATTTATCAGAGATTTAAGTGAATAAGCTACAGTGTCCAAGGTACTAAACATAATATATTCTATGGGGTGTCATAAGCAAGTCATTAGAATACTTTCCTACTAAATTTATAAGACATAAGCATTCAATATTTGAGTAAACAAAGAGAAAATAAAGCTATCTATTGGGTTTCACTAAAAAGTCCATTGGAAGACTTGACTATTGTTGTTAAAAGACATAGGCATTCATATTATAGAGCCACAAACCACACTAGTAAAATAAAAACATGATAACATGGGATGTGAACCAATGACAGTCTTAATTTGATAGTGCAAACCCAACACCTTACTAACTGTGCTAACCAGACTGTGCATACCAGGTGCACAATTTATCAGAGATTTAAGTGAATAAGCTACAGTGTCCAAGGTACTAAACATAATAAACTCTATGGGATGTCATAAGCAAGTCATTAGAATACTTTCCTACTAAATTTATAAGACATAAGCATTCAATATTTTAGTAAACAAAGAGAAAATAAAGCTATCTATTGGGTTTCACTAAAAAGTCCATTGGAAGACTTGACTATTGTTGTTAAAAGACATAGGCATTCATATTATAGAGCCACAAACCACACTAGTAAAATAAAAACATGATAATATGAGATTTGAACCAATTACAGTCTTAATTTGATAGTGCAAACCCAACACCTTACAAACTGTGCTAACCAGACTGTGCATGTCAGACACACAATTTATCAGAGATTTAAGTGAATAAGCTACAGTGTCCAAGGTACTAAACATAATAAACTCTATGGGATGTCATAAGCAAGTCATTAGAATACTTTCCTACTAAATTTATAAGACATAAGCTTTCAATATTTTAGTAAACAAAGAGAAAATAAAGCTATCTATTGGGTTTCACTAAAAAGTCAATTGGAAGACTTGACTATTGTTGTTAAAAGACATAGGCATTCATATTATAGAGCCACAAACCACACTAGTAAAATAAAAACATGATAATATGAGATTTGAACCAATTACAGTCTTAATTTGATAGTGCAAACCCAACACCTTACAAACTGTGCTAACCAGACTGTGCATGTCAGACACACAATTTATCAGAGATTTAAGTGAATAAGCTACAGTGTCCAAGGTACTAAACATAATAAACTCTATGGGATGTCATAAGCAAGTCATTAGAATACTTTCCTACTAAATTTATAAGACATAAGCATTCAATATTTTAGTAAACAAAGAGAAAATAAAGCTATCTATTGGGTTTCACTAAAAAGTCAATTGGAAGACTTGACTATTGTTGATAAAAGACATAGACATTCATATTATAGAACCACAAACCACACTAGTAAAATAAAAACATGATAACATGGGATTTGAACCAATGACAGTCTTAATTTGATAGTGCAAACACAACACCTTACAAACTGTGCTAACCAGACTGTGCATATCAGACACACAATTTATCAGAGATTTAAGTGAATAAGCTACAGTGTCCAAGGTACTAAACATAATATATTCTATGGGGTGTCATAAGCAAGTCATTAGAATACTTTCCTACTAAATTTATAAGACATAAGCATTCAATATTTGAGTAAACAAAGAGAAAATAAAGCTATCTATTGGGTTTCACTAAAAAGTCCATTGGAAGACTTGACTATTGTTGTTAAAAGACATAGGCATTCATATTATAGAGCCACAAACCACACTAGTAAAATAAAAACATGATAACATGGGATGTGAACCAATGACAGTCTTAATTTGATAGTGCAAACCCAACACCTTACTAACTGTGCTAACCAGACTGTGCATACCAGGCGCACAATTTATCAGAGATTTAAGTGAATAAGCTACAGTGTCCAAGGTGCTAAACATAATATATTCTATGGGGTGTCATAAGCAAGTCATTAGAATACTTTCCTACTAAATTAATAAGACATAAGCATTCAATATTTGAGTAAACAAAGAGAAAATAAAGCTTTCTATTGGGTTTCAATAAAAAGTTCATTGGAAGACTTGACTATTGTTGTTAAAAGACATAGGCATTCATATTATAGAGCCACAAACCACACTAGTAAAATAAAAACATGATAACATGGGATTCAAACCAATGACAGTCTTAATTTGATAGTGCAAACCCAACACCTTACAAACTGTGCTAACCAGACTGTGCATGCCAGACACACAATTTATCAGAGATTTAAGTGAATAAGCTACAGTGTCCAAGGTACTAAACATAATAAACTCTATGGGATGTCATAAGCAAGTCATTAGAATACTTTCCTACTAAATTTATAAGACATAAGCATTCAATATTTTAGTAAACAAAGAGAAAATAAAGCTATCTATTGGGTTTCACTAAAAAGTCCATTGGAAGACTTGACTATTGTTGTTAAAAGACATAGGCATTCATATTATAGAGCCACAAACCACACTAGTAAAATAAAAACATGATAATATGAGATTTGAACCAATTACAGTCTTAATTTGATAGTGCAAACCCAACACCTTACAAACTGTGCTAACCAGACTGTGCATGTCAGACACACAATTTATCAGAGATTTAAGTGAATAAGCTACAGTGTCCAAGGTACTAAACATAATAAACTCTATGGGATGTCATAAGCAAGTCATTAGAATACTTTCCTACTAAATTTATAAGACATAAGCATTCAATATTTTAGTAAACAAAGAGAAAATAAAGCTATCTATTGGGTTTCACTAAAAAGTCAATTGGAAGACTTGACTATTGTTGTTAAAAGACATAGACATTCATATTATAGAACCACAAACCACACTAGTAAAATAAAAACATGATAACATGGGATTTGAACCAATGACAGTCTTAATTTGATAGTGCAAACACAACACCTTACAAACTGTGCTAACCAGACTGTGCATATCAGACACACAATTTATCAGAGATTTAAGTGAATAAGCTACAGTGTCCAAGGTACTAAACATAATATATTCTATGGGGTGTCATAAGCAAGTCATTAGAATACTTTCCTACTAAATTTATAAGACATAAGCATTCAATATTTGAGTAAACAAAGAGAAAATAAAGCTATCTATTGGGTTTCACTAAAAAGTCCATTGGAAGACTTGACTATTGTTGTTAAAAGACATAGGCATTCATATTATAGAGCCACAAACCACACTAGTAATATAAAAACATGATAACATGGAATGTGAACCAATGACAGTCTTAATTTGATAGTGCAAACCCAACACCTTACTAACTGTGCTAACCAGACTGTGCATACCAGGCGCACAATTTATCAGAGATTTAAGTGAATAAGCTACAGTGTCCAAGGTGCTAAACATAATATATTCTATGGGGTGTCATAAGCAAGTCATTAGAATACTTTCCTACTAAATTAATAAGACATAAGCATTCAATATTTGAGTAAACAAAGAGAAAATAAAGCTTTCTATTGGGTTTCACTAAAAAGTTCATTGGAAGACTTGACTATTGTTGTTAAAAGACATAGGCATTCATATTATAGAGCCACAAACCACACTAGTAAAATAAAAACATGATAACATGGGATTCAAACCAATGACAGTCTTAATTTGATAGTGCAAACCCAACACCTTACAAACTGTGCTAACCAGACTGTGCATGCCAGACACACAATTTATCAGAGATTTAAGTGAATAAGCTACAGTGTCCAAGGTACTAAACATAATAAACTCTATGGGATGTCATAAGCAAGTCATTAGAATACTTTCCTACTAAATTTATAAGACATAAGCATTCAATATTTTAGTAAACAAAGAGAAAATAAAGCTATCTATTGGGTTTCACTAAAAAGTCCATTGGAAGACTTGACTATTGTTGTTAAAAGACATAGGCATTCATATTATAGAGCCACAAACCACACTAGTAAAATAAAAACATGATAATATGAGATTTGAACCAATTACAGTCTTAATTTGATAGTGCAAACCCAACACCTTACAAACTGTGCTAACCAGACTGTGCATGTCAGACACACAATTTATCAGAGATTTAAGTGAATAAGCTACAGTGTCCAAGGTACTAAACATAATAAACTCTATGGGATGTCATAATCAAGTCATTAGAATACTTTCCTACTAAATTTATAAGATATAAGCATTCAATATTTTAGTAAACAAAGAGAAAATAAAGCTATCTATTGGGTTTCACTAAAAAGTCCATTGGAAGACTTGACTATTGTTGTTAAAAGACATAGGCATTCATATTATAGAGCCACAAACCACACTAGTAAAATAAAAACAAGATAACATGGGATTCGAATCAATAACAGTCTTAATTTCATAGTGCAAACCAACACCTTTCTAACTGTGCTAACCAGAATGTGCATACCAGACTCACAATTTATCAGAGATTTAAGTGAATAAGCTACAGTGTCCAAGGTACTAAACATAATAAACTCTATGGGATGTCATAAGCAAGTCATTAGAATACTTTCCTACTAAATTTATAAGACATAAGCATTCAATATTTTAGTAAACAAAGAGAAAATAAAGCTATCTATTGGGTTTCACTAAAAAGTCAATTGGAAGACTTGACTATTGTTGTTAAAAGACATAGGCATTCATATTATAGAGCCACAAACCACACTAGTAAAATAAAAACATGATAACATGGGATTCGAACCAATGACAGTCAAAATTTGATAGTGCAAACCCAACACCTTACAAACTGTGCTATCCAGACTGTGCATACCAGACACACAATGTATCAGACATTTAAGTGAATAAGCTACAGTGTTCAAGATACTAAACATAATATATTCTATGGGGTGTCATAAGCAAGTCATTATAATACTTTCCTACTCAATTTATAAGACATAAGCATTCAATATTTGAGTAAACAAAGAGAAAATAAAGCTATCTATTGGGTTTCACTAAAAAGTCCATTGGAAGACTTGACTATTGTTGTTAAAAGACATAGGCATTCATATTATAGAGCCACAAACCACACTAGTAAAATAAAAACATGATAACATGGGATTCAAACCAATGACAGTCTTAATTTGATAGTGCAAACCCAACACCTTACTGACCGCGCTAACCAGACTGTGCATACCAGACACACAATTTATCAGTGATTTAAGTGAATAAGCTACAGTGTCCAAGGTACTAAACATAATATATTCTATGGGGTGTCATAAGCAAGTCATTATAATACTTTCCTACTCAATTTATAAGACATAAGCATTCAATATTTGAGTAAACAAAGAGAAAATAAAGCTATCTATTGGGTTTCACTAAAAAGTCCATTGGAAGACTTGACTATTGTTGTTAAAAGACATAGGCATTCATATTATAGAGCCACAAACCACACTAGTAAAAACATAAACATGATAACATGGGATTTGAACCTATGACAGTCTTAATTTGATAGTGCAAACCCAACACCTTACTGACCGTGCTAACCAGACTGTGCATACCAGACACCCAATTTATCAGAGATTTAAGTGAATAAGCTACAGTGTCCAAGGTACTAAACATAATATATTCTATGGGGTGTCATAAGCAAGTCATTAGAATACTTCCCTACTAAATTTATAAGACATAAGCATTCAATATTTGAGTAAACAAAGAGAAAATAAAGCTTTCTATTGGGTTTCACTAAAAAGTCAATTGGAAGACTTGACTATTGTTGTTAAAAGACATAGGCATTCATATTATAGAGCCACAAACCAAACTAGTAAAATAAAAACATGATAACAAGGGATTTGAACCAATGACAGTCTTAATTTGATAGTGCAAACCCAACACCTTACAAACTGTGCTAACCAGACTATGCATACCAGACATACAATTTATCAGAGATTTAAGTGAATAAGCTACAGTGTCCAAGGTATTAAACATAATAAACTCTATGGGATGTCATAAGCAAGTCATTAGAATACTTTCCTACTAAATTTATAAGACATAAGCATTCAATATTTTAGTAAACAAAGAGAAAATAAAGCTTTCTATTGGGTTTCACTAAAAAGTCCATTGGAAGACTTGACTATTGTTGTTAAAAGACATAGGCATTCATATTATAGAGCCACAAACCACACTAGTAAAATAAAAACATGATAACATGGGATTCAAACCAATGACAGTCTGAATTTGATAGTGCAAACCCAACACCTTACAAACTGTGCTAACCAGACTGTGCATACCAGACACACAATTTATCAGAGATTTAAGTGAATAAGCTACAGTGTCCAAGGTACTAAACATAATATATTCTATGGGGTGTCATAAGCAAGTCATTAGAATACTTTCCTACTAAATTTATAAGACATAAGCATTCAATATTTGAGTAAACAAAGAGAAAATAAAGCTATCTATTGGGTTTCACTAAAAAGTCCATTGGAAGACTTGACTATTGTTGTTAAAAGACATAGGCATTCATATTATAGAACCACAAACCACACTAGTAAAATAAAAACATGATAACATGGGATTTGAACCAATGACAGTCTTAATTTGATAGTGCAAACCCAACACCTTACTAACTGTGCTAACCAGACCGTGCATACTAAGTGCCCAATTTATCAGAGATTTAAGTGAATAAGCTACAGTGTCCAAGGTGCTAAACATAATATATTCTATGGGGTGTCACAAGCAAGTCATTAGAATACTTTCCTACTAAATTAATAAGACATAAGCATTCAATATTTGAGTAAACAAAGAGAAAATAAAGCTATCTATTGGGTTTCACTAAAAAGTCCATTGGAAGACTTGACTATTGTTGTTAAAAGACATAGGCATTCATATTATAGAGCCACAAACCACACTAGTAAAATAAAAACATGATAACAAGGGATTTGAACCAATGACAGTCTTAATTTGATAGTGCAAACCCAACACCTTACAAACTGTGCTAACCAGACTATGCATACCAGACACCCAATTTATCAGAGATTTAAGTGAATAAGCTACAGTGTCCAAGGTACTAAACATAATAAACTCTATGGGATGTCATAAGCAAGTCATTAGAATACTTTCCTACTAAATTTATAAGACATAAGCATTCAATATTTTAGTAAACAAAGAGAAAATAAAGCTTTCTATTGGGTTTCACTAAAAAGTCCATTGGAAGACTTGACTATTGTTGTTAAAAGACATAGGCATTCATATTATAGAGCCACAAACCACACTAGTAAAATAAAAACATGATAACATGGGATTTGAACCTATGACAGTCTTAATTTGATAGTGCAAACCCAACACCTTACTGACCGTGCTAACCAGACTGTGCATACCAGACGCCCAATTTATCAGAGATTTAAGTGAATAAGCTACAGTGTCCAAGGTACTAAACATAATATATTCTATGGGGTGTCATAAGCAAGTCATTAGAATACTTTCCTACTAAATTTATAAGACATAAGCATTCAATATTTGAGTAAACAAAGAGAAAATAAAGCTTTCTATTGGGTTTCACTAAAAAGTCAATTGGAAGACTTGACTATTGTTGTTAAAAGACATAGGCATTCATATTATAGAGCCACAAACCACACTAGTAAAATAAAAACATGATAACATGGGATTCAAAGCAATGACAGTCTTAATTTGATAGTGCAAACCCAACACCTTACAAACTGTGCTAACCAGACTGTGCATACCAGACACACAATTTATCAGAGATTTAAGTGAATAAGCTACAGTGTCCAAGGTACTAAACATAATATATTCTATGGGGTGTCATAAGCAAGTCATTAGAATACTTTCCTACTAAATTTATAAGACATAAGCATTCAATATTTTAGTAAACAAAGAGAAAATAAAGCTTTCTATTGGGTTTCACTAAAAAGTCCATTGGAAGACTTGACTATTGTTGTTAAAAGACATAGGCATTCAAATTATAGAGCCACAAACCACACTAGTAAAATAAAAACATGATAACATGGGATTTGAACCTATGACAGTCTTAATTTGACAGTGCAAACCCAACACATTACTGACCGTACTAACCAGACTGTGCATACCAGACCCCCAATTTATCAGAGATTTAAGTGAATAAGCTACAGTGTCCAAGGTACTAAACATAATATATTCTATGGGGTGTCATAAGCAAGTCATTAGAATACTTTCCTACTAAATTAATAAGACATAAGCATTCAATATTTGAGTAAACAAAGAGAAAATAAAGCTTTCTATTGGGTTTCACTAAAAAGTCAATTGGAAGACTTGACTATTGTTGTTAAAAGACATAGGCATTCATATTATAGAGCCACAAACCACACTAGTAAAATAAAAACATGATAACATGGGATTCAAACCAATGACAGTCTTAATTTGATAGTGCAAACCCAACACCTTACAAACTGTGCTAACCAGACTGTGCATACCAGAAACACAATTTATCAGAGATTTAAGTGAATAAGCTACAGTGTCCAAGGTACTAAACATAATAAACTCTATGGGATGTCATAAGCAAGTCATTAGAATACTTTCCTACTAAATTTATAAGACATAAGCATTCAATATTTTAGTAAACAAAGAGAAAATAAAGCTTTCTATTGGGTTTCACTAAAAAGTCCATTGGAAGACTTGACTATTGTTGTTAAAAGACATAGGCATTCATAGTATAGAGCCACAAACCACACTAGTAAAATAAAAACATGATAACATGGGATTCAAACCAATGACAGTCTTAATTTGATAGTGCAAACCCAACACCTTACAAACTGTGCTTACCAGACTGTGCATACCAGACACACAATTTATCAGAGATTTAAGTGAATAAGCTACAGTGTCCAAGGTACTAAACATAATAAACTCTATGGGATGTCATAAGCAAGTCATTAGAATACTTTCCTACTAAATTTATAAGACATAAGCATTCAATATTTGAGTAAACAAAGAGAAAATAAAGCTATCTATTGGGTTTCACTAAAAAGTCCATTGGAAGACTTGACTATTGTTGTTAAAAGACATAGGCATTCATATTATAGAGCCACAAACCACACTAGTAAAATAAAAACATGATAATATGGGATTTGAACCAATTACAGTCTTAATTTGATAGTGCAAACACAACACCTTACAAACTGTGCTAACCAGACTGTGCATACCAGACCCACAATTTATCAGAGATTTAAGTGAATAAGCTACAGTGTCCAAGGTACTAAACATAATATATTCTATGGGGTGTCATAAGCAAGTCATTAGAATACTTTCCTACTAAATTTATAAGACATAAGCATTCAATATTTGAGTAAACAAAGAGAAAATAAAGCTATCTATTGGGTTTCACTAAAAAGTCCATTGGAAGACTTGACTATTGTTGTTAAAAGACATAGGCATTCATATTATAGAGCCACAAACCACACTAGTAAAATAAAAACACGATAACATGGGATTTGAACCAATGACAGTCTTAATTTGATAGTGCAAACCCAACACCTTACAAACTGTGCTAACCAGACTATGCATACCAGACACCCAATTTATCAGAGATTTAAGTGAATAAGCTACAGTGTCCAAGGTACTAAACATAATATATTCTATGGGGTGTCATAAGCAAGTCATTAGAATACTTTCCTACTAAATTAATAAGACATAAGCATTCAATATTTGAGTAAACAAAGAGAAAATAAAGCTATCTATTGGGTTTCACTAAAAAGTCCATTGGAAGACTTGACTATTGTTGTTAAAAGACATAGGCATTCATATTATAGAGCCACAAACCACACTAGTAAAATAAAAACATGATAACAAGGGATTTGAACCAATGACAGTCTTAATTTGATAGTGCAAACCCAACACCTTACAAACTGTGCTAACCAGACTATGCATACCAGACACCCAATTTATCAGAGATTTAAGTGAATAAGCTACAGTGTCCAAGGTACTAAACATAATAAACTCTATGGGATGTCATAAGCAAGTCATTAGAATACTTTCCTACTAAATTTATAAGACATAAGCATTCAATATTTTAGTAAACAAAGAGAAAATAAAGCTTTCTATTGGGTTTCACTAAAAAGTCCATTGGAAGACTTGACTATTGTTGTTAAAAGACATAGGCATTCATATTATAGAGCCACAAACCACACTAGTAAAATAAAAACATGATAACATGGGATTTGAACCTATGACAGTCTTAATTTGATAGTGCAAACCCAACACCTTACTGACCGTGCTAACCAGACTGTGCATACCAGACACCCAATTTATCAGAGATTTAAGTGAATAAGCTACAGTGTCCAAGGTACTAAACATAATATATTCTATGGGGTGTCATAAGCAAGTCATTAGAATACTTTCCTACTAAATTTATAAGACATAAGCATTCAATATTTGAGTAAACAAAGAGAAAATAAAGCTTTCTATTGGGTTTCACTAAAAAGTCAATTGGAAGACTTGACTATTGTTGTTAAAAGACATAGGCATTCATATTATAGAGCCACAAACCACACTAGTAAAATAAAAACATGATAACATGGGATTCAAAGCAATGACAGTCTTAATTTGATAGTGCAAACCCAACACCTTACAAACTGTGCTAACCAGACTGTGCATACCAGACACACAATTTATCAGAGATTTAAGTGAATAAGCTACAGTGTCCAAGGTACTAAACATAATATATTCTATGGGGTGTCATAAGCAAGTCATTAGAATACTTTCCTACTAAATTTATAAGACATAAGCATTCAATATTTTAGTAAACAAAGAGAAAATAAAGCTTTCTATTGGGTTTCACTAAAAAGTCCATTGGAAGACTTGACTATTGTTGTTAAAAGACATAGGCATTCAAATTATAGAGCCACAAACCACACTAGTAAAATAAAAACATGATAACATGGGATTTGAACCTATGACAGTCTTAATTTGACAGTGCAAACCCAACACATTACTGACCGTACTAACCAGACTGTGCATACCAGACCCCCAATTTATCAGAGATTTAAGTGAATAAGCTACAGTGTCCAAGGTACTAAACATAATATATTCTATGGGGTGTCATAAGCAAGTCATTAGAATACTTTCCTACTAAATTAATAAGACATAAGCATTCAATATTTGAGTAAACAAAGAGAAAATAAAGCTTTCTATTGGGTTTCACTAAAAAGTCAATTGGAAGACTTGACTATTGTTGTTAAAAGACATAGGCATTCATATTATAGAGCCACAAACCACACTAGTAAAATAAAAACATGATAACATGGGATTCAAACCAATGACAGTCTTAATTTGATAGTGCAAACCCAACACCTTACAAACTGTGCTAACCAGACTGTGCATACCAGAAACACAATTTATCAGAGATTTAAGTGAATAAGCTACAGTGTCCAAGGTACTAAACATAATAAACTCTATGGGATGTCATAAGCAAGTCATTAGAATACTTTCCTACTAAATTTATAAGACATAAGCATTCAATATTTTAGTAAACAAAGAGAAAATAAAGCTTTCTATTGGGTTTCACTAAAAAGTCCATTGGAAGACTTGACTATTGTTGTTAAAAGACATAGGCATTCATATTATAGAGCCACAAACCACACTAGTAAAATAAAAACATGATAACATGGGATTCAAACCAATGACAGTCTTAATTTGATAGTGCAAACCCAACACCTTACAAACTGTGCTTACCAGACTGTGCATACCAGACACACAATTTATCAGAGATTTAAGTGAATAAGCTACAGTGTCCAAGGTACTAAACATAATAAACTCTATGGGATGTCATAAGCAAGTCATTAGAATACTTTCCTACTAAATTTATAAGACATAAGCATTCAATATTTGAGTAAACAAAGAGAAAATAAAGCTATCTATTGGGTTTCACTAAAAAGTCCATTGGAAGACTTGACTATTGTTGTTAAAAGACATAGGCATTCATATTATAGAGCCACAAACCACACTAGTAAAATAAAAACATGATAACATGGGATTTGAACCTATGACAGTCTTAATTTGATAGTGCAAACCCAACACCTTACTGACCGTGCTAACCAGACTGTGCATACCAGACGCCCAATTTATCAGAGATTTAAGTGAATAAGCTACAGTGTCCAAGGTACTAAACATAATATATTCTATGGGGTGTCATAAGCAAGTCATTAGAATACTTTCCTACTAAATTTATAAGACATAAGCATTCAATATTTGAGTAAACAAAGAGAAAATAAAGCTTTCTATTGGGTTTCACTAAAAAGTCAATTGGAAGACTTGACTATTGTTGTTAAAAGACATAGGCATTCATATTATAGAGCCACAAACCACACTAGTAAAATAAAAACATGATAACATGGGATTCAAAGCAATGACAGTCTTAATTTGATAGTGCAAACCCAACACCTTACAAACTGTGCTAACCAGACTGTGCATACCAGACACACAATTTATCAGAGATTTAAGTGAATAAGCTACAGTGTCCAAGGTACTAAACATAATATATTCTATGGGGTGTCATAAGCAAGTCATTAGAATACTTTCCTACTAAATTTATAAGACATAAGCATTCAATATTTTAGTAAACAAAGAGAAAATAAAGCTTTCTATTGGGTTTCACTAAAAAGTCCATTGGAAGACTTGACTATTGTTGTTAAAAGACATAGGCATTCAAATTATAGAGCCACAAACCACACTAGTAAAATAAAAACATGATAACATGGGATTTGAACCTATGACAGTCTTAATTTGACAGTGCAAACCCAACACATTACTGACCGTACTAACCAGACTGTGCATACCAGACCCCCAATTTATCAGAGATTTAAGTGAATAAGCTACAGTGTCCAAGGTACTAAACATAATATATTCTATGGGGTGTCATAAGCAAGTCATTAGAATACTTTCCTACTAAATTAATAAGACATAAGCATTCAATATTTGAGTAAACAAAGAGAAAATAAAGCTTTCTATTGGGTTTCACTAAAAAGTCAATTGGAAGACTTGACTATTGTTGTTAAAAGACATAGGCATTCATATTATAGAGCCACAAACCACACTAGTAAAATAAAAACATGATAACATGGGATTCAAACCAATGACAGTCTTAATTTGATAGTGCAAACCCAACACCTTACAAACTGTGCTAACCAGACTGTGCATACCAGAAACACAATTTATCAGAGATTTAAGTGAATAAGCTACAGTGTCCAAGGTACTAAACATAATAAACTCTATGGGATGTCATAAGCAAGTCATTAGAATACTTTCCTACTAAATTTATAAGACATAAGCATTCAATATTTTAGTAAACAAAGAGAAAATAAAGCTTTCTATTGGGTTTCACTAAAAAGTCCATTGGAAGACTTGACTATTGTTGTTAAAAGACATAGGCATTCATAGTATAGAGCCACAAACCACACTAGTAAAATAAAAACATGATAACATGGGATTCAAACCAATGACAGTCTTAATTTGATAGTGCAAACCCAACACCTTACAAACTGTGCTTACCAGACTGTGCATACCAGACACACAATTTATCAGAGATTTAAGTGAATAAGCTACAGTGTCCAAGGTACTAAACATAATAAACTCTATGGGATGTCATAAGCAAGTCATTAGAATACTTTCCTACTAAATTTATAAGACATAAGCATTCAATATTTGAGTAAACAAAGAGAAAATAAAGCTATCTATTGGGTTTCACTAAAAAGTCCATTGGAAGACTTGACTATTGTTGTTAAAAGACATAGGCATTCATATTATAGAGCCACAAACCACACTAGTAAAATAAAAACATGATAATATGGGATTTGAACCAATTACAGTCTTAATTTGATAGTGCAAACACAACACCTTACAAACTGTGCTAACCAGACTGTGCATACCAGACCCACAATTTATCAGAGATTTAAGTGAATAAGCTACAGTGTCCAAGGTACTAAACATAATATATTCTATGGGGTGTCATAAGCAAGTCATTAGAATACTTTCCTACTAAATTTATAAGACATAAGCATTCAATATTTGAGTAAACAAAGAGAAAATAAAGCTATCTATTGGGTTTCACTAAAAAGTCCATTGGAAGACTTGACTATTGTTGTTAAAAGACATAGGCATTCATATTATAGAGCCACAAACCACACTAGTAAAATAAAAACACGATAACATGGGATTTGAACCAATGACAGTCTTAATTTGATAGTGCAAACCCAACACCTTACAAACTGTGCTAACCAGACTATGCATACCAGACACCCAATTTATCAGAGATTTAAGTGAATAAGCTACAGTGTCCAAGGTACTAAACATAATATATTCTATGGGGTGTCATAAGCAAGTCATTAGAATACTTTCCTACTAAATTAATAAGACATAAGCATTCAATATTTGAGTAAACAAAGAGAAAATAAAGCTATCTATTGGGTTTCACTAAAAAGTCCATTGGAAGACTTGACTATTGTTGTTAAAAGACATAGGCATTCATATTATAGAGCCACAAACCACACTAGTAAAATAAAAACATGATAACAAGGGATTTGAACCAATGACAGTCTTAATTTGATAGTGCAAACCCAACACCTTACAAACTGTGCTAACCAGACTATGCATACCAGACACCCAATTTATCAGAGATTTAAGTGAATAAGCTACAGTGTCCAAGGTACTAAACATAATAAACTCTATGGGATGTCATAAGCAAGTCATTAGAATACTTTCCTACTAAATTTATAAGACATAAGCATTCAATATTTTAGTAAACAAAGAGAAAATAAAGCTTTCTATTGGGTTTCACTAAAAAGTCCATTGGAAGACTTGACTATTGTTGTTAAAAGACATAGGCATTCATATTATAGAGCCACAAACCACACTAGTAAAATAAAAACATGATAACATGGGATTTGAACCTATGACAGTCTTAATTTGATAGTGCAAACCCAACACCTTACTGACCGTGCTAACCAGACTGTGCATACCAGACACCCAATTTATCAGAGATTTAAGTGAATAAGCTACAGTGTCCAAGGTACTAAACATAATATATTCTATGGGGTGTCATAAGCAAGTCATTAGAATACTTTCCTACTAAATTTATAAGACATAAGCATTCAATATTTGAGTAAACAAAGAGAAAATAAAGCTTTCTATTGGGTTTCACTAAAAAGTCAATTGGAAGACTTGACTATTGTTGTTAAAAGACATAGGCATTCATATTATAGAGCCACAAACCACACTAGTAAAATAAAAACATGATAACATGGGATTCAAAGCAATGACAGTCTTAATTTGATAGTGCAAACCCAACACCTTACAAACTGTGCTAACCAGACTGTGCATACCAGACACACAATTTATCAGAGATTTAAGTGAATAAGCTACAGTGTCCAAGGTACTAAACATAATATATTCTATGGGGTGTCATAAGCAAGTCATTAGAATACTTTCCTACTAAATTTATAAGACATAAGCATTCAATATTTTAGTAAACAAAGAGAAAATAAAGCTTTCTATTGGGTTTCACTAAAAAGTCCATTGGAAGACTTGACTATTGTTGTTAAAAGACATAGGCATTCAAATTATAGAGCCACAAACCACACTAGTAAAATAAAAACATGATAACATGGGATTTGAACCTATGACAGTCTTAATTTGACAGTGCAAACCCAACACATTACTGACCGTACTAACCAGACTGTGCATACCAGACCCCCAATTTATCAGAGATTTAAGTGAATAAGCTACAGTGTCCAAGGTACTAAACATAATATATTCTATGGGGTGTCATAAGCAAGTCATTAGAATACTTTCCTACTAAATTAATAAGACATAAGCATTCAATATTTGAGTAAACAAAGAGAAAATAAAGCTTTCTATTGGGTTTCACTAAAAAGTCAATTGGAAGACTTGACTATTGTTGTTAAAAGACATAGGCATTCATATTATAGAGCCACAAACCACACTAGTAAAATAAAAACATGATAACATGGGATTCAAACCAATGACAGTCTTAATTTGATAGTGCAAACCCAACACCTTACAAACTGTGCTAACCAGACTGTGCATACCAGAAACACAATTTATCAGAGATTTAAGTGAATAAGCTACAGTGTCCAAGGTACTAAACATAATAAACTCTATGGGATGTCATAAGCAAGTCATTAGAATACTTTCCTACTAAATTTATAAGACATAAGCATTCAATATTTTAGTAAACAAAGAGAAAATAAAGCTTTCTATTGGGTTTCACTAAAAAGTCCATTGGAAGACTTGACTATTGTTGTTAAAAGACATAGGCATTCATATTATAGAGCCACAAACCACACTAGTAAAATAAAAACATGATAACATGGGATTCAAACCAATGACAGTCTTAATTTGATAGTGCAAACCCAACACCTTACAAACTGTGCTTACCAGACTGTGCATACCAGACACACAATTTATCAGAGATTTAAGTGAATAAGCTACAGTGTCCAAGGTACTAAACATAATAAACTCTATGGGATGTCATAAGCAAGTCATTAGAATACTTTCCTACTAAATTTATAAGACATAAGCATTCAATATTTGAGTAAACAAAGAGAAAATAAAGCTATCTATTGGGTTTCACTAAAAAGTCCATTGGAAGACTTGACTATTGTTGTTAAAAGATATAGGCATTCATATTATAGAGCCACAAACCACACTAGTAAAATAAAAACATGATAATATAGGATTTGAACCAATTACAGTCTTAATTTGATAGTGCAAACACAACACCTTACAAACTGTGCTAACCAGACTGTGCATACCAGACCCACAATTTATCAGAGATTTAAGTGAATAAGCTACAGTGTCCAAGGTACTAAACATAATATATTCTATGGGGTGTCATAAGCAAGTCATTAGAATACTTTCCTACTAAATTTATAAGACATAAGCATTCAATATTTGAGTAAACAAAGAGAAAATAAAGCTATCTATTGGGTTTCACTAAAAAGTCCATTGGAAGACTTGACTATTGTTGTTAAAAGACATAGGCATTCATATTATAGAGCCACAAACCACACTAGTAAAATAAAAACACGATAACATGGGATTTGAACCAATGACAGTCTTAATTTGATAGTGCAAACCCAACACCTTACAAACTGTGCTAACCAGACTATGCATACCAGACACCCAATTTATCAGAGATTTAAGTGAATAAGCTACAGTGTGCAAGGTGCTAAACATAATATATTCTATGGGGTGTCATAAGCAAGTCATTAGAATACTTTCCTACTAAATTTATAAGACATAAGCATTCAATATTTTAGTAAACAAAGAGAAAATAAAGCTTTCTATTGGGTTTCACTAAAAAGTCCATTGGAAGACTTGACTATTGTTGTTAAAAGACATAGGCATTCATATTATAGAGCCACAAACCACACTAGTAAAATAAAAACATGATAACATGGGATTTGAACCTATGACAGTCTTAATTTGATAGTGCAAACCCAACACCTTACTGACCGTGCTAACCAGACTGTGCATACCAGACATCCAATTTATCAGAGATTTAAGTGAATAAGCTACAGTGTCCAAGGTACTAAACATAATATATTCTATGGGGTGTCATAAGCAAGTCATTAGAATACTTTCCTACTAAATTTATAAGACATAAGCATTCAATATTTGAGTAAACAAAGAGAAAATAAAGCTTTCTATTGGGTTTCACTAAAAAGTCAATTGGAAGACTTGACTATTGTTGTTAAAAGACATAGGCATTCATATTATAGAGCCACAAACCACACTAGTAAAATAAAAACATGATAACATGGGATTCAAAGCAATGACAGTCTTAATTTGATAGTGCAAACCCAACACCTTACAAACTGTGCTAACCAGACTGTGCATACCAGACACACAATTTATCAGAGATTTAAGTGAATAAGCTACAGTGTCCAAGGTACTAAACATAATATATTCTATGGGGTGTCATAAGCAAGTCATTAGAATACTTTCCTACTAAATTTATAAGACATAAGCATTCAATATTTTAGTAAACAAAGAGAAAATAAAGCTTTCTATTGGGTTTCACTAAAAAGTCCATTGGAAGACTTGACTATTGTTGTTAAAAGACATAGGCATTCAAATTATAGAGCCACAAACCACACTAGTAAAATAAAAACATGATAACATGGGATTTGAACCTATGACAGTCTTAATTTAACAGTGCATACCCAACACATTACTGACCGTACTAACCAGACTGTACATACCAGACCCCCAATTTATCAGAGATTTAAGTGAATAAGCTACAGTGTCCAAGGTACTAAACATAATATATTCTATGGGGTGTCATAAGCAAGTCATTAGAATACTTTCCTACTAAATTTATAAGATATAAGCATTCAATATTTGAGTAAACAAAGAGAAAATAAAGATTTCTATTGGGTTTCACTAAAAAGTCAATTGGAAGACTTGACTATTGTTGTTAAAAGACATAGGCATTCATATTATAGAGCCACAAACCACACTAGTAAAATAAAAACATGATAATATGGGATTTGAACCAATTACAGTCTTAATTTGATAGTGCAAACCCAACACCTTACAAACTGTGCTAACCAGACTGTGCATACCAGACACACAATTTATCAGAGATTTAAGTGAATAAGCTACAGTGTCCAAGGTACTAAACATAATATATTCTATGGGGTGTCATAAGCAAGTCATTAGAATAATTTCCTACTAAATTTATAAGACATAAGCATTCAATTTTTGAGTAAACAAAGAGAAAATAAAGCTATCTATTGGGTTTCACTAAAAAGTCCATTGGAAGACTTGACTATTGTTGTTAAAAGACATAGGCATTCATATTATAGAGCCACAAACCACACTAGTAAAATAAAAACATGATATCAAGGGATTTGAACCAATGACAGTCTTAATTTGATAGTGCAAACCCAACACCTTACAAACTGTGCTAACCAGACTATGCATACCAGACACAGAATTTATCAGAGATTTAAGTGAATAAGCTACAGTGTCCAAGGTACTAAACATAATAAACTCTATGGGATGTCATAAGCAAGTCATTAGAATACTTTCCTACTAAATTTATAAGACATAAGCATTCAATATTTTAGTAAACAAAGAGAAAATAAAGCTTTCTATTGGGTTTCACTAAAAAGTCAATTGGAAGACTTGACTATTGTTGTTAAAAGACATAGGCATTCATATTATAGAGCCACAAACCACACTAGTAAAATAAAAACATGATAACATGGGATTCAAACCAATGACAGTCTGAATTTGATAGTGCAAACCCAACACCTTACAAACTGTGCTAACCAGACTGTGCATACCAGACACACAATTTATCAGAGATTTAAGTGAATAAGCTACAGTGTCCAAGGTACTAAACATAATAAACTCTATGGGATGTCATAAGCAAGTCATTCGAATACTTTCCTACTAAATTTATAAGACATAAGCATTCAATATTTTAGTAAACAAAGAGAAAATAAAGCTATCTATAAAATAAGCAAGTCATTAGAATACTTTCCTACTAAATTTATAAGACATAAGCATTCAATATTTTAGTAAACAAAGAGAAAATAAAGCTATCTATTGGGTTTCACTAAAAAGTCCATTGGAAGACTTGACTATTGTTGTTAAAAGACATAGGCATTCATATTATAGAGCCACAAACCACACTAGTAAAATAAAAACATGATAATATGAGATTTGAACCAATTACAGTCTTAATTTGATAGTGCAAACCCAACACCTTACAAACTGTGCTAACCAGACTGTGCATGTCAGACACACAATTTATCAGAGATTTAAGTGAATAAGCTACAGTGTCCAAGGTACTAAACATAATAAACTCTATGGGATGTCATAATCAAGTCATTAGAATACTTTCCTACTAAATTTATAAGATATAAGCATTCAATATTTTAGTAAACAAAGAGAAAATAAAGCTTTCTATTGGGTTTCACTAAAAAGTCCATTGGAAGACTTGACTATTGTTGTTAAAAGACATAGGCATTCATATTATAGAGCCACAAACCACACTAGTAAAATAAAAACATGATAACATGGGATTCGAACCAATGACAGTCAAAATTTGATAATGCAGACCCAACACCTTACAAACTGTGCTAACCAGACTGTGCATACCAGACACACAATTTATCAGAGATTTAAGTGAATAAGCTACAGTGTCCAAGGTACTAAACATAATATATTCTATGGGGTGTCATAAGCAAGTCATTAGAATACTTTCCTACTAAATTTATAAGACATAAGCATTCAATATTTGAGTAAACAAAGAGAAAATAAAGCTATCTATTGGGTTTCACTAAAAAGTCCATTAGAAGACTTGACTATTGTTGTTAAAAGACATAGGCATTCATATTATAGAGCCACAAACCACACTAGTAAAATAAAAACATGATAACATGGGATTTGAACCAATGACAGTCTTAATTTGATAGTGCAAACCCAACACCTTACTAACTGTGCTAACCAGACTGTGCATACCAGGCTCACAATTTATCAGAGATTTAAGTGAATAAGCTACAGTGTCCAAGGTGCTAAACATAATATATTCTATGGGGTGTCATAAGCAAGTCATTAGAATACTTTCCTACTAAATTAATAAGACATAAGCATTCAATATTTGAGTAAACAAAGAGAAAATAAAGCTTTCTATTGGGTTTCACTAAAAAGTCCATTGGAAGACTTGACTATTGTTGTTAAAAGACATAGGCATTCATATTATAGAGCCACAAACCACACTAGTAAAATAAAAACATGATAACATGGGATTCAAACCAATGACAGTCTTAATTTGATAGTGCAAACCCAACACCTTACAAACTGTGCTAACCAGACTGTGCATACCAGACACACAATTTATCAGAGATTTAAGTGAATAAGCTACAGTGTCCAAGGTACTAAACATAATAAACTCTATGGAATGTCATAAGCAAGTCATTAGAATACTTTCCTACTAAATTTATAAGACATACGCATTCAATATTTTAGTAAACAAAGAGAAAATAAAGCTATCTATTGGGTTTCACTAAAAAGTCCATTGGAAGACTTGACTATTGTTGTTGTTAAAAGACATAGGCATTCATATTATAGAGCCACAAACCACACTAGTAAAATAAAAACATGATAATATGAGATTTGAACCAATTACAGTCTTAATTTGATAGTGCAAACACAACACCTTACAAACTGTGCTAACCAGACTGTGCATACCAGACACACAATTTATCAGAGATTTAAGTGAATAAGCTACAGTGTCCAAGGTACTAAACATAATATATTCTATGGGGTGTCATAAGCAAGTCATTAGAATACTTTCCTACTAAATTTATAAGACATAAACATTCAATATTTGAGTAAACAAAGAGAAAATAAAGCTATCTATTGGGTTTCACTAAAAAGTCCATTGGAAGACTTGACTATTGTTGTTAAAAGACATAGACATTCATATTATAGAACCACAAACCACACTAGTAAAATAAAAACATGATAACATGGGATTTGAACCAATGACAGTCTTAATTTGATAGTGCAAACCCAACACCTTACTAACTGTGCTAACCAGACTGTGCATACCAAGCGCACAATTTATCAGAGATTTAAGTGAATAAGCTACAGTGTCCAAGGTGCTAAACATAATATATTCTATGGGGTGTCATAAGCAAGTCATTAGAATACTTTCCTACTAAATTAATAAGACATAAGCATTCAATATTTGAGTAAACAAAGAGAAAATAAAGCTATCTATTGGGTTTCATTAAAAAGTCCATTGGAAGACTTGACTATTGTTGTTAAAAGATATAGGCATTCATATTATAGAGCCACAAACCACACTAGTAAAATAAAAACATGATAACATGGGATTTGAACCTATGGCAGTCTTAATTTGATAGTGCAAACCCAACACCTTACTGACCGTGCTAACCAGACTGTGCATACCAGGCAACCAATTTATCAGAGATTTAAGTGAATAAGCTACAGTGTCCAAGGTACTAAACATAATATATTCTATGGGGTGTCATAAGCAAGTCATTAGAATACTTTCCTACTAAATTTATAAGACATAAACATTCAATATTTGAGTAAACAAAGAGAAAATAAAGCTATCTATTGGGTTTCACTGAAAAGTCCATTGGAAGACTTGACTATTGTTGTTAAAAGACATAGACATTCATATTATAGAACCACAAACCACACTAGTAAAAAAAAAACATGATAACATGGGATTTGAACCAATGACAGTCTTAATTTGATAGTGCAAACCCAACACCTTACTAACTGTGCTAACCAGACTGTGCATACCAAGCGCACAATTTATCAGAGATTTAAGTGAATAAGCTACAGTGTCCAAGGTGCTAAACATAATATATTCTATGGGGTGTCATAAGCAAGTCATTAGAATACTTTCCTACTAAATTAATAAGACATAAGCATTCAATATTTGAGTAAACAAAGAGAAAATAAAGCTATCTATTGGGTTTCACTAAAAAGGCCATTGGAAGACTTGACTATTGTTGTTAAAAGATATAGGCATTCATATTATAGAGCCACAAACCACACTAGTAAAATAAAACCATGATAACATGGGATTTGAACCAATGACAGTCTTAATTTGATAGTGCGAACCCAACACCTTACAAACTGTGCTAACCAGACTATGCATACCAGACACCCAATTTATCAGAGATTTAAGTGAATAAGCTACAGTGTCCAAGGTACTAAACATAATACACTCTATGGGATGTCATAAGCAAGTCATTAGAATACTTTCCTACTAAATTTATAAGACATAAGCATTCAATTTTTTAGTAAACAAAGAGAAAATAAAGCTTTCTATTGGATTTCACTAAAAAGTCCATTGGAAGACTTGACTATTGTTGTTAAAAGACATAGGCATTCATATTATAGAGCCACAAACCACACTAGTAAAATAAAAACATGATAACATGGGATTTGAACCAATGACAGTCTTAATTTGATAGTGCAAACCCAACACCTTACAAACTGTGCTAACCAGACTGTGCATACCAGACACACAATTTATCAGAGATTTAAGTGAATAAGCTACAGTGTCCAAGGTACTAAACATAATATATTCTATGGGGTGTCATAAGCAAGTCATTAGAATAATTTCCTACTAAATTTATAAGACATAAGCATTCAATTTTTGAGTAAACAAAGAGAAAATAAAGCTATCTATTGGGTTTCACTAAAAAGTCCATTGGAAGACTTGACTATTGTTGTTAAAAGACATAGGCATTCATATTATAGAGCCACAAACCACACTAGTAAAATAAAAACATGATATCAAGGGATTTGAACCAATGACAGTCTTAATTTGATAGTGCAAACCCAACACCTTACAAACTGTGCTAACCAGACTATGCATACCAGACACAGAATTTATCAGAGATTTAAGTGAATAAGCTACAGTGTCCAAGGTACTAAACATAATAAACTCTATGGGATGTCATAAGCAAGTCATTAGAATACTTTCCTACTAAATTTATAAGACATAAGCATTCAATATTTTAGTAAACAAAGAGAAAATAAAGCTTTCTATTGGGTTTCACTAAAAAGTCAATTGGAAGACTTGACTATTGTTGTTAAAAGACATAGGCATTCATATTATAGAGCCACAAACCACACTAGTAAAATAAAAACATGATAACATGGGATTCAAACCAATGACAGTCTGAATTTGATAGTGCAAACCCAACACCTTACAAACTGTGCTAACCAGACTGTGCATACCAGACACACAATTTATCAGAGATTTAAGTGAATAAGCTACAGTGTCCAAGGTACTAAACATAATAAACTCTATGGGATGTCATAAGCAAGTCATTCGAATACTTTCCTACTAAATTTATAAGACATAAGCATTCAATATTTTAGTAAACAAAGAGAAAATAAAGCTATCTATAAAATAAGCAAGTCATTAGAATACTTTCCTACTAAATTTATAAGACATAAGCATTCAATATTTTAGTAAACAAAGAGAAAATAAAGCTATCTATTGGGTTTCACTAAAAAGTCCATTGGAAGACTTGACTATTGTTGTTAAAAGACATAGGCATTCATATTATAGAGCCACAAACCACACTAGTAAAATAAAAACATGATAATATGAGATTTGAACCAATTACAGTCTTAATTTGATAGTGCAAACCCAACACCTTACAAACTGTGCTAACCAGACTGTGCATGTCAGACACACAATTTATCAGAGATTTAAGTGAATAAGCTACAGTGTCCAAGGTACTAAACATAATAAACTCTATGGGATGTCATAATCAAGTCATTAGAATACTTTCCTACTAAATTTATAAGATATAAGCATTCAATATTTTAGTAAACAAAGAGAAAATAAAGCTTTCTATTGGGTTTCACTAAAAAGTCCATTGGAAGACTTGACTATTGTTGTTAAAAGACATAGGCATTCATATTATAGAGCCACAAACCACACTAGTAAAATAAAAACATGATAACATGGGATTCGAACCAATGACAGTCAAAATTTGATAATGCAGACCCAACACCTTACAAACTGTGCTAACCAGACTGTGCATACCAGACACACAATTTATCAGAGATTTAAGTGAATAAGCTACAGTGTCCAAGGTACTAAACATAATATATTCTATGGGGTGTCATAAGCAAGTCATTAGAATACTTTCCTACTAAATTTATAAGACATAAGCATTCAATATTTGAGTAAACAAAGAGAAAATAAAGCTATCTATTGGGTTTCACTAAAAAGTCCATTAGAAGACTTGACTATTGTTGTTAAAAGACATAGGCATTCATATTATAGAGCCACAAACCACACTAGTAAAATAAAAACATGATAACATGGGATTTGAACCAATGACAGTCTTAATTTGATAGTGCAAACCCAACACCTTACTAACTGTGCTAACCAGACTGTGCATACCAGGCTCACAATTTATCAGAGATTTAAGTGAATAAGCTACAGTGTCCAAGGTGCTAAACATAATATATTCTATGGGGTGTCATAAGCAAGTCATTAGAATACTTTCCTACTAAATTAATAAGACATAAGCATTCAATATTTGAGTAAACAAAGAGAAAATAAAGCTTTCTATTGGGTTTCACTAAAAAGTCCATTGGAAGACTTGACTATTGTTGTTAAAAGACATAGGCATTCATATTATAGAGCCACAAACCACACTAGTAAAATAAAAACATGATAACATGGGATTCAAACCAATGACAGTCTTAATTTGATAGTGCAAACCCAACACCTTACAAACTGTGCTAACCAGACTGTGCATACCAGACACACAATTTATCAGAGATTTAAGTGAATAAGCTACAGTGTCCAAGGTACTAAACATAATAAACTCTATGGAATGTCATAAGCAAGTCATTAGAATACTTTCCTACTAAATTTATAAGACATACGCATTCAATATTTTAGTAAACAAAGAGAAAATAAAGCTATCTATTGGGTTTCACTAAAAAGTCCATTGGAAGACTTGACTATTGTTGTTGTTAAAAGACATAGGCATTCATATTATAGAGCCACAAACCACACTAGTAAAATAAAAACATGATAATATGAGATTTGAACCAATTACAGTCTTAATTTGATAGTGCAAACACAACACCTTACAAACTGTGCTAACCAGACTGTGCATACCAGACACACAATTTATCAGAGATTTAAGTGAATAAGCTACAGTGTCCAAGGTACTAAACATAATATATTCTATGGGGTATCATAAGCAAGTCATTAGAATACTTTCCTACTAAATTTATAAGACATAAACATTCAATATTTGAGTAAACAAAGAGAAAATAAAGCTATCTATTGGGTTTCACTAAAAAGTCCATTGGAAGACTTGACTATTGTTGTTAAAAGACATAGACATTCATATTATAGAACCACAAACCACACTAGTAAAATAAAAACATGATAACATGGGATTTGAACCAATGACAGTCTTAATTTGATAGTGCAAACCCAACACCTTACTAACTGTGCTAACCAGACTGTGCATACCAAGCGCACAATTTATCAGAGATTTAAGTGAATAAGCTACAGTGTCCAAGGTGCTAAACATAATATATTCTATGGGGTGTCATAAGCAAGTCATTAGAATACTTTCCTACTAAATTAATAAGACATAAGCATTCAATATTTGAGTAAACAAAGAGAAAATAAAGCTATCTATTGGGTTTCATTAAAAAGTCCATTGGAAGACTTGACTATTGTTGTTAAAAGATATAGGCATTCATATTATAGAGCCACAAACCACACTAGTAAAATAAAAACATGATAACATGGGATTTGAACCTATGGCAGTCTTAATTTGATAGTGCAAACCCAACACCTTACTGACCGTGCTAACCAGACTGTGCATACCAGGCAACCAATTTATCAGAGATTTAAGTGAATAAGCTACAGTGTCCAAGGTACTAAACATAATATATTCTATGGGGTGTCATAAGCAAGTCATTAGAATACTTTCCTACTAAATTTATAAGACATAAACATTCAATATTTGAGTAAACAAAGAGAAAATAAAGCTATCTATTGGGTTTCACTGAAAAGTCCATTGGAAGACTTGACTATTGTTGTTAAAAGACATAGACATTCATATTATAGAACCACAAACCACACTAGTAAAAAAAAAACATGATAACATGGGATTTGAACCAATGACAGTCTTAATTTGATAGTGCAAACCCAACACCTTACTAACTGTGCTAACCAGACTGTGCATACCAAGCGCACAATTTATCAGAGATTTAAGTGAATAAGCTACAGTGTCCAAGGTGCTAAACATAATATATTCTATGGGGTGTCATAAGCAAGTCATTAGAATACTTTCCTACTAAATTAATAAGACATAAGCATTCAATATTTGAGTAAACAAAGAGAAAATAAAGCTATCTATTGGGTTTCACTAAAAAGGCCATTGGAAGACTTGACTATTGTTGTTAAAAGATATAGGCATTCATATTATAGAGCCACAAACCACACTAGTAAAATAAAACCATGATAACATGGGATTTGAACCAATGACAGTCTTAATTTGATAGTGCGAACCCAACACCTTACAAACTGTGCTAACCAGACTATGCATACCAGACACCCAATTTATCAGAGATTTAAGTGAATAAGCTACAGTGTCCAAGGTACTAAACATAATACACTCTATGGGATGTCATAAGCAAGTCATTAGAATACTTTCCTACTAAATTTATAAGACATAAGCATTCAATTTTTTAGTAAACAAAGAGAAAATAAAGCTTTCTATTGGATTTCACTAAAAAGTCCATTGGAAGACTTGACTATTGTTGTTAAAAGACATAGGCATTCATATTATAGAGCCACAAACCACACTAGTAAAATAAAAACATGATAACATGGGATTTGAACCAATGACAGTCTTAATTTGATAGTGCAAACCCAACACCTTACTAACTGTGCTAACCAGACTGTGCATACCAGACATACAATTTATCAGAGATTTAAGTGAATAAGCTACAGTGTCCAAGGTACTAAACATAATAAACTCTATGGGATGTCATAAGCAAGTCATTAGAATACTTTCCTACTAAATTTATAAGACATAAGCATTCAATATTTTAGTAAACAAAGAGAAAATAAAGCTATCTATTGGGTTTCACTAAAAAGTCCATTGGAAGACTTGACTATTGTTGTTAAAAGACATAGGCATTCATATTATAGAGCCACAAACCACACTAGTAAAATAAAAACATGATTATATGGGATTTGAACCAATTACAGTCTTAATTTGATAGTGCAAACCCAACACCTTACAAACTGTGCTAACCAGACTGTGCATGCCAGACACACAATTTATCAGAGATTTAAGTGAATAAGCTACAGTGTCCAAGGTACTAAACATAATAAACTCTATGGGATGTCATAAGCAAGTCATTAGAATACTTTCCTACTAAATTTATAAGACATAAGCATTCAATATTTTAGTAAACAAAGAGAAAATAAAGCTATCTATTGGGTTTCACTAAAAAGTCCATTGGAAGACTTGACTATTGTTGTTAAAAGACATAGGCATTCATATTATAGAGCCACAAACCACACTAGTAAAATAAAAACATGATAATATGAGATTTGAACCAATTACAGTCTTAATTTGATAGTGCAAACCCAACACCTTACAAACTGTGCTAACCAGACTGTGCATGTCAGACACACAATTTATCAGAGATTTAAGTGAATAAGCTACAGTGTCCAAGGTACTAAACATAATAAACTCTATGGGATGTCATAAGCAAGTCATTAGAATACTTTCCTACTAAATTTATAAGACATAAGCATTCAATATTTTAGTAAACAAAGAGAAAATAAAGCTATCTATTGGGTTTCACTAAAAAGTCAATTGGAAGACTTGACTATTGTTGTTAAAAGACATAGACATTCATATTATAGAACCACAAACCACACTAGTAAAATAAAAACATGATAACATGGGATTTGAACCAATGACAGTCTTAATTTGATAGTGCAAACACAACACCTTACAAACTGTGCTAACCAGACTGTGCATATCAGACACACAATTTATCAGAGATTTAAGTGAATAAGCTACAGTGTCCAAGGTACTAAACATAATATATTCTATGGGGTGTCATAAGCAAGTCATTAGAATACTTTCCTACTAAATTTATAAGACATAAGCATTCAATATTTGAGTAAACAAAGAGAAAATAAAGCTATCTATTGGGTTTCACTAAAAAGTCCATTGGAAGACTTGACTATTGTTGTTAAAAGACATAGGCATTCATATTATAGAGCCACAAACCACACTAGTAAAATAAAAACATGATAACATGGGATGTGAACCAATGACAGTCTTAATTTGATAGTGCAAACCCAACACCTTACTAACTGTGCTAAGCAGACTGTGCATACCAGGCGCACAATTTATCAGAGATTTAAGTGAATAAGCTACAGTGTCCAAGGTGCTAAACATAATATATTCTATGGGGTGTCATAAGCAAGTCATTAGAATACTTTCCTACTAAATTAATAAGACATAAGCATTCAATATTTGAGTAAACAAAGAGAAAATAAAGCTTTCTATTGGGTTTCACTAAAAAGTTCATTGGAAGACTTGACTATTGTTGTTAAAAGACATAGGCATTCATATTATAGAGCCACAAACCACACTAGTAAAATAAAAACATGATAACATGGGATTCAAACCAATGACAGTCTTAATTTGATAGTGCAAACCCAACACCTTACAAACTGTGCTAACCAGACTGTGCATACCAGACACACAATTTATCAGAGATTTAAGTGAATAAGCTACAGTGTCCAAGGTACTAAACATAATATATTCTATGGGGTGTCATAAGCAAGTCATTAGAATACTTTCCTACTAAATTTATAAGACATAAGCATTCAATATTTTAGTAAACAAAGAGAAAATAAAGCTATCTATTGGGTTTCACTAAAAAGTCCATTGGAAGACTTGACTATTGTTGTTAAAAGACATAGGCATTCAAATTATAGAGCCACAAACCACACTAGTAAAATAAAAACATGATAACATGGGATTTGAACCTATGACAGTCTTAATTTGACAGTGCAAACCCAACACATTACTGACCGTACTAACCAGACTGTGCATACCAGACCCCAAATTTATCAGAGATTTAAGTGAATAAGCTACAGTGTCCAAGGTACTAAACATAATATATTCTATGGGGTGTCATAAGCAAGTCATTAGAATACTTTCCTACTAAATTAATAAGACATAAGCATTCAATATTTGAGTAAACAAAGAGAAAATAAAGCTTTCTATTGGGTTTCACTAAAAAGTCAATTGGAAGACTTGACTATTGTTGTTAAAAGACATAGGCATTCATATTATAGAGCCACAAACCACACTAGTAAAATAAAAACATGATAACATGGGATGTGAACCAATGACAGTCTTAATTTGATAGTGCAAACCCAACACCTTACAAACTGTGCTAACCAGACTGTGCATACCAGAAACACAATTTATCAGAGATTTAAGTGAATAAGCTACAGTGTCCAAGGTACTAAACATAATAAACTCTATGGGATGTCATAAGCAAGTCATTAGAATACTTTCCTACTAAATTTATAAGACATAAGCATTCAATATTTTAGTAAACAAAGAGAAAATAAAGCTTTCTATTGGGTTTCACTAAAAAGTCCATTGGAAGACTTGACTATTGTTGTTAAAAGACATAGGCATTCATATTATAGAGCCACAAACCACACTAGTAAAATAAAAACATGATAACATGGGATTCAAACCAATGACAGTCTTAATTTGATAGTGCAAACCCAACACCTTACAAACTGTGCTAACCAGACTGTGCATGCCAGACACACAATTTATCAGAGATTTAAGTGAATAAGCTACAGTGTCCAAGGTACTAAACATAATAAACTCTATGGGATGTCATAAGCAAGTCATTAGAATACTTTCCTACTAAATTTATAAGACATAAGCATTCAATATTTGAGTAAACAAAGAGAAAATAAAGCTATCTATTGGGTTTCACTAAAAAGTCCATTGGAAGACTTGACTATTGTTGTTAAAAGACATAGGCATTCATATTATAGAGCCACAAACCACACTAGTAAAATAAAAACATGATAATATGGGATTTGAACCAATTACAGTCTTAATTTGATAGTGCAAACACAACACCTTACAAACTGTGCTAACCAGACTGTGCATACCAGACCCACAATTTATCAGAGATTTAAGTGAATAAGCTACAGTGTCCAAGGTACTAAACATAATATATTCTATGGGGTGTCATAAGCAAGTCATTAGAATACTTTCCTACTAAATTTATAAGACATAAGCATTCAATATTTGAGTAAACAAAGAGAAAATAAAGCTATCTATTGGGTTTCACTAAAAAGTCCATTGGAAGACTTGACTATTGTTGTTAAAAGACATAGGCATTCATATTATAGAGCCACAAACCACACTAGTAAAATAAAAACACGATAACATGGGATTTGAACCAATGACAGTCTTAATTTGATAGTGCAAACCCAACACCTTACAAACTGTGCTAACCAGACTATGCATACCAGACACCCAATTTATCAGAGATTTAAGTGAATAAGCTACAGTGTGCAAGGTGCTAAACATAATATATTCTATGGGGTGTCATAAGCAAGTCATTAGAATACTTTCCTACTAAATTTATAAGACATAAGCATTCAATATTTTAGTAAACAAAGAGAAAATAAAGCTTTCTATTGGGTTTCACTAAAAAGTCCATTGGAAGACTTGACTATTGTTGTTAAAAGACATAGGCATTCATATTATAGAGCCACAAACCACACTAGTAAAATAAAAACATGATAACATGGGATTTGAACCTATGACAGTCTTAATTTGATAGTGCAAACCCAACACCTTACTGACCGTGCTAACCAGACTGTGCATACCAGACATCCAATTTATCAGAGATTTAAGTGAATAAGCTACAGTGTCCAAGGTACTAAACATAATATATTCTATGGGGTGTCATAAGCAAGTCATTAGAATACTTTCCTACTAAATTTATAAGACATAAGCATTCAATATTTGAGTAAACAAAGAGAAAATAAAGCTTTCTATTGGGTTTCACTAAAAAGTCAATTGGAAGACTTGACTATTGTTGTTAAAAGACATAGGCATTCATATTATAGAGCCACAAACCACACTAGTAAAATAAAAACATGATAACATGGGATTCAAAGCAATGACAGTCTTAATTTGATAGTGCAAACCCAACACCTTACAAACTGTGCTAACCAGACTGTGCATACCAGACACACAATTTATCAGAGATTTAAGTGAATAAGCTACAGTGTCCAAGGTACTAAACATAATATATTCTATGGGGTGTCATAAGCAAGTCATTAGAATACTTTCCTACTAAATTTATAAGACATAAGCATTCAATATTTTAGTAAACAAAGAGAAAATAAAGCTTTCTATTGGGTTTCACTAAAAAGTCCATTGGAAGACTTGACTATTGTTGTTAAAAGACATAGGCATTCAAATTATAGAGCCACAAACCACACTAGTAAAATAAAAACATGATAACATGGGATTTGAACCTATGACAGTCTTAATTTAACAGTGCAAACCCAACACATTACTGACCGTACTAACCAGACTGTGCATACCAGACCCCCAATTTATCAGAGATTTAAGTGAATAAGCTACAGTGTCCAAGGTACTAAACATAATATATTCTATGGGGTGTCATAAGCAAGTCATTAGAATACTTTCCTACTAAATTTATAAGATATAAGCATTCAATATTTGAGTAAACAAAGAGAAAATAAAGATTTCTATTGGGTTTCACTAAAAAGTCAATTGGAAGACTTGACTATTGTTGTTAAAAGACATAGGCATTCATATTATAGAGCCACAAACCACACTAGTAAAATAAAAACATGATAATATGGGATTTGAACCAATTACAGTCTTAATTTGATAGTGCAAACCCAACACCTTACAAACTGTGCTAACCAGACTGTGCATACCAGACACACAATTTATCAGAGATTTAAGTGAATAAGCTACAGTGTCCAAGGTACTAAACATAATATATTCTATGGGGTGTCATAAGCAAGTCATTAGAATAATTTCCTACTAAATTTATAAGACATAAGCATTCAATTTTTGAGTAAACAAAGAGAAAATAAAGCTATCTATTGGGTTTCACTAAAAAGTCCATTGGAAGACTTGACTATTGTTGTTAAAAGACATAGGCATTCATATTATAGAGCCACAAACCACACTAGTAAAATAAAAACATGATATCAAGGGATTTGAACCAATGACAGTCTTAATTTGATAGTGCAAACCCAACACCTTACAAACTGTGCTAACCAGACTATGCATACCAGACACAGAATTTATCAGAGATTTAAGTGAATAAGCTACAGTGTCCAAGGTACTAAACATAATAAACTCTATGGGATGTCATAAGCAAGTCATTAGAATACTTTCCTACTAAATTTATAAGACATAAGCATTCAATATTTTAGTAAACAAAGAGAAAATAAAGCTTTCTATTGGGTTTCACTAAAAAGTCAATTGGAAGACTTGACTATTGTTGTTAAAAGACATAGGCATTCATATTATAGAGCCACAAACCACACTAGTAAAATAAAAACATGATAACATGGGATTCAAACCAATGACAGTCTGAATTTGATAGTGCAAACCCAACACCTTACAAACTGTGCTAACCAGACTGTGCATACCAGACACACAATTTATCAGAGATTTAAGTGAATAAGCTACAGTGTCCAAGGTACTAAACATAATAAACTCTATGGGATGTCATAAGCAAGTCATTCGAATACTTTCCTACTAAATTTATAAGACATAAGCATTCAATATTTTAGTAAACAAAGAGAAAATAAAGCTATCTATTGGGTTTCACTAAAAAGTCCATTGGAAGACTTGACTATTGTTGTTAAAAGACATAGGCATCTATATTATAGAGCCACAAACCACACTAGTAAAATAAAAACATGATAATATGGGATTTGAACCAATTACAGTCTTAATTTGATAGTGCAAACACAACACCTTACAAACTGTGCTAACCAGACTGTGCATACCAGACACACAATTTATCAGAGATTTAAGTGAATAAGCTACAGTGTCCAAGGTACTAAACATAATATATTCTATGGGGTGTCATAAGCAAGTCATTAGAATACTTTCCTACTAAATTAATAAGACATAAGCATTCAATATTTGAGTAAACAAAGAGAAAATAAAGCTATCTATTGGGTTTCACTAAAAAGTCCATTGGAAGACTTGACTATTGTTGTTAAAAGACATAGGCATTCATATTATAGAGCCACAAACCACACTAGTAAAAGAAAACATGATAACAAGGGATTTGAACCAATGACAGTCTTAATTTGATAGTGCAAACCCAACACCTTACAAACTGTGCTAACCAGACTATGCATACCAGACACCCAATTTATCAGAGATTTAAGTGAATAAGCTACAGTGTCCAAGGTACTAAACATAATAAACTCTATGGGATGTCATAAGCAAGTCATTAGAATACTTTCCTACTAAATTTATAAGACATAAGCATTCAATATTTGAGTAAACAAAGAGAAAATAAAGCTTTCTATTGGGTTTCACTAAAAAGTCAATTGGAAGACTTGACTATTGTTGTTAAAAGACATAGGCATTCATATTATAGAGCCACAAACCAAACTAGTAAAATAAAAACATGATAACAAGGGATTTGAACCAATGACAGTCTTAATTTGATAGTGCAAACCCAACACCTTACAAACTGTGCTAACCAGACTATGCATACCAGACATACAATTTATCAGAGATTTAAGTGAATAAGCTACAGTGTCCAAGGTATTAAACATAATAAACTCTATGGGATGTCATAAGCAAGTCATTAGAATACTTTCCTACTAAATTTATAAGACATAAGCATTCAATATTTTAGTAAACAAAGAGAAAATAAAGCTTTCTATTGGGTTTCACTAAAAAGTCCATTGGAAGACTTGACTATTGTTGTTAAAAGACATAGGCATTCATATTATAGAGCCACAAACCACACTAGTAAAATAAAAACATGATAACATGGGATTCAAACCAATGACAGTCTGAATTTGATAGTGCAAACCCAACACCTTACAAACTGTGCTAACCAGACTGTGCATACCAGACACACAATTTATCAGAGATTTAAGTGAATAAGCTACAGTGTCCAAGGTACTAAACATAATATATTCTATGGGGTGTCATAAGCAAGTCATTAGAATACTTTCCTACTAAATTTATAAGACATAAGCATTCAATATTTGAGTAAACAAAGAGAAAATAAAGCTATCTATTGGGTTTCACTAAAAAGTCCATTGGAAGACTTGACTATTGTTGTTAAAAGACATAGGCATTCATATTATAGAACCACAAACCACACTAGTAAAATAAAAACATGATAACATGGGATTTGAACCAATGACAGTCTTAATTTGATAGTGCAAACCCAACACCTTACTAACTGTGCTAACCAGACCGTGCATACTAAGCACCCAATTTATCAGAGATTTAAGTGAATAAGCTACAGTGTCCAAGGTGCTAAACATAATATATTCTATGGGGTGTCATAAGCAAGTCATTAGAATACTTTCCTACTAAATTAATAAGACATAAGCATTCAATATTTGAGTAAACAAAGAGAAAATAAAGCTATCTATTGGGTTTCACTAAAAAGTCCATTGGAAGACTTGACAATTGTTGTTAAAAGACATAGGCATTCATATTATAGAGCCACAAACCACACTAGTAAAATAAAAACATGATAACAAGGGATTTGAACCAATGACAGTCTTAATTTGATAGTGCAAACCCAACACCTTACAAACTGTGCTAACCAGACTATGCATACCAGACACCCAATTTATCAGAGATTTAAGTGAATAAGCTACAGTGTCCAATGTACTAAACATAATAAACTCTATGGGATGTCATAAGCAAGTCATTAGAATACTTTCCTACTAAATTTATAAGACATAAGCATTCAATATTTTAGTAAACAAAGAGAAAATAAAGCTTTCTATTGGGTTTCACTAAAAAGTCCATTGGAAGACTTGACTATTGTTGTTAAAAGACATAGGCATTCATATTATAGAGCCACAAACCACACTAGTAAAATAAAAACATGATAACATGGGATTTGAACCTATGACAGTCTTAATTTGATAGTGCAAACCCAACACCTTACTGACCGTGCTAACCAGACTGTGCATACCAGGCACCCAATTTATCAGAGATTTAAGTGAATAAGCTACAGTGTCCAAGGTACTAAACATAATATATTCTATGGGGTGTCATAAGCAAGTCATTAGAATACTTTCCTACTAAATTTATAAGACATAAGCATTCAATATTTGAGTAAACAAAGAGAAAATAAAGCTTTCTATTGGGTTTCACTAAAAAGTCAATTGGAAGACTTGACTATTGTTGTTAAAAGACATAGGCATTCATATTATAGAGCCACAAACCAAACTAGTAAAATAAAAACATGATAACAAGGGATTTGAACCAATGACAGTCTTGATTTGATAGTGCAAACCCAACACCTTACAAACTGTGCTAACCAGACTATGCATACCAGACATATAATTTATCAGAGATTTAAGTGAATAAGCTACAGTGTCCAAGGTATTAAACATAATAAACTCTATGGGATGTCATAAGCAAGTCATTAGAATACTTTCCTACTAAATTTATAAGACATAAGCATTCAATATTTTAGTAAACAAAGAGAAAATAAAGCTTTCTATTGGGTTTCACTAAAAAGTCCATTGGAAGACTTGACTATTGTTGTTAAAAGACATAGGCATTCATATTATAGAGCCACAAACCACACTAGTAAAATAAAAACATGATAACATGGGATTTGAACCTATGACAGTCTTAATTTGATAGTGCAAACCCAACACCTTACTGACCGTGCTAACCAGACTGTGCATACCAGACACCCAATTTATCAGAGATTTAAGTGAATAAGCTACAGTGTCCAAGGTACTAAACATAATATATTCTATGGGGTGTCATAAGCAAGTCATTAGAATACTTTCCTACTAAATTTATAAGACATAAGCATTCAATATTTGAGTAAACAAAGAGAAAATAAAGCTTTCTATTGGGTTTCACTAAAAAGTCAATTGGAAGACTTGACTATTGTTGTTAAAAGACATAGGCATTCATATTATAGAGCCACAAACCACACTAGTAAAATAAAAACATGATAACATGGGATTCAAAGCAATGACAGTCTTAATTTGATAGTGCAAAACCAACACCTTACAAACTGTGCTAACCAGACTGTGCATACCAGACACACAATTTATCAGAGATTTAAGTGAATAAGCTACAGTGTCCAAGGTACTAAACATAATATATTCTATGGGGTGTCATAAGCAAGTCATTAGAATACTTTCCTACTAAATTTATAAGACATAAGCATTCAATATTTTAGTAAACAAAGAGAAAATAAAGCTTTCTATTGGGTTTCACTAAAAAGTCCATTGGAAGACTTGACTATTGTTGTTAAAAGACATAGGCATTCAAATTATAGAGCCACAAACCACACTAGTAAAATAAAAACATGATAACATGGGATTTGAACCTATGACAGTCTTAATTTGACAGTGCAAACCCAACACATTACTGACCGTACTAACCAGACTGTGCATACCAGACCCCCAATTTATCAGAGATTTAAGTGAATAAGCTACAGTGTCCAAGGTACTAAACATAATATATTCTATGGGGTGTCATAAGCAAGTCATTAGAATACTTTCCTACTAAATTAATAAGACATAAGCATTCAATATTTGAGTAAACAAAGAGAAAATAAAGCTTTCTATTGGGTTTCACTAATAAGTCAATTGGAAGACTTGACTATTGTTGTTAAAAGACATAGGCATTCATATTATAGAGCCACAAACCACACTAGTAAAATAAAAACATGATAACATGGGATTCAAACCAATGACAGTCTTAATTTGATAGTGCAAACCCAACACCTTACAAACTGTGCTAACCAGACTGTGCATACCAGAAACACAATTTATCAGAGATTTAAGTGAATAAGCTACAGTGTCCAAGGTACTAAACATAATAAACTCTATGGGATGTCATAAGCAAGTCATTAGAATACTTTCCTACTAAATTTATAAGACATAAGCATTCAATATTTTAGTAAACAAAGAGAAAATAAAGCTTTCTATTGGGTTTCACTAAAAAGTCCATTGGAAGACTTGACTATTGTTGTTAAAAGACATAGGCATTCATATTATAGAGCCACAAACCACACTAGTAAAATAAAAACATGATAATATGGGATTTGAACCAATTACAGTCTTAATTTGATAGTGCAAACACAACACCTTACAAACTGTGCTAACCAGACTGTGCATACCAGACACACAATTTATCAGAGATTTAAGTGAATAAGCTACAGTGTCCAAGGTACTAAACATAATATATTCTATGGGGTGTCATAAGCAAGTCATTAGAATACTTTCCTACTAAATTTATAAGACATAAGCATTCAATATTTGAGTAAACAAAGAGAAAATAAAGCTTTCTATTGGGTTTCACTAAAAAGTCCATTGGAAGACTTGACTATTGTTGTTAAAAGACATAGGCATTCATATTATAGAGCCACAAACCACACTAGTAAAATAAAAACATGATAACAAGGGATTTGAACCAATGACAGTCTTAATTTGATAGTGCAAACCCAACACCTTACAAACTGTGCTAACCAGACTATGCATACCAGACACCCAATTTATCAGAGATTTAAGTGAATAAGCTACAGTGTCCAAGGTACTAAACATAATAAACTCTATGGGATTTCATAAACAAGTCATTAGAATACTTTCCTACTAAATTTATAAGACATAAGCATTCAATATTTTAGTAAACAAAGAGAAAATAAAGCTTTCTATTGGGTTTCACTAAAAAGTCCATTGGAAGACTTGACTATTGTTGTTAAAAGACATAGGCATTCATATTATAGAGCCACAAACCACACTAGTAAAATAAAAACATGATAACAAGGGATTTGAACCAATGACAGTCTTAATTTGATAGTGCAAACCCAAAACCTTACTGACCGTGCTAACCAGACTGTGCATACCAGATACCCAATTTATCAGAGATTTAAGTGAATAAGCTATAGTGTCCAAGGTACTAAACATAATATATTCTATGGGGTGTCATAAGCAAGTCATTAGAATACTTTCCTACTAAATTTATAAGACATAAGCATTCAATATTTTAGTAAACAAAGAGAAAATAAAGCTATCTATTGGGTTTCACTAAAAAGTCCATTGGAAGACTTGACTATTGTTGTTAAAAGACATAGGCATTCATATTATAGAGCCACAAACCACACTAGTAAAATAAAAACATGATATCAAGGGATTTGAACCAATGACAGTCTTAATTTGATAGTGCAAACCCAACACTTTACAAACCGTGCTAACCAGACTATGCATACCAGACACAGAATTTATCAGAGATTTAAGTGAATAAGCTACAGTGTCCAAGGTACTAAACATAATAAACTCTATGGGATGTCATAAGCAAGTCATTAGAATACTTTCCTACTAAATTAATAAGACATAAGCATTCAATATTTGAGTAAACAAAGAGAAAATAAAGCTTTCTATTGGGTTTCACTAAAAAGTCAATTGGAAGACTTGACTATTGTTGTTAAAAGACATAGGCATTCATATTATAGAGCCACAAACCAAACTAGTAAAATAAAAACATGATAACAAGGGATTTGAACCAATGACAGTCTTAATTTGATAGTGCAAACCCAACACCTTACAAACTGTGCTAACCAGACTATGCATACCAGACATCCAATTTATCAGAGATTTAAGTGAATAAGCTACAGTGTCCAAGGTATTAAACATAATAAACTCTATGGGATGTCATAAGCAAGTCATTAGAATACTTTCCTACTAATTTATAAGACATAAGCATTCAATATTTTAGTAAACAAAGAGAAAATAAAGCTTTCTATTGGGTTTCACTAAAAAGTCCATTGGAAGACTTGACTATTGTTGTTAAAAGACATAGGCATTCAAATTATAGAGCCACAAACCACACTAGTAAAATAAAAACATGATAACATGGGATTTGAACCTATGACAGTCTTAATTTAACAGTGCAAACCCAACACATTACTGACCGTACTAACCAGACTGTGCATACCAGACCCCCAATTTATCAGAGATTTAAGTGAATAAGCTACAGTGTCCAAGGTACTAAACATAATATATTCTATGGGGTGTCATAAGCAAGTCATTAGAATACTTTCCTACTAAATTTATAAGATATAAGCATTCAATATTTGAGTAAACAAAGAGAAAATAAAGATTTCTATTGGGTTTCACTAAAAAGTCAATTGGAAGACTTGACTATTGTTGTTAAAAGACATAGGCATTCATATTATAGAGCCACAAACCACACTAGTAAAATAAAAACATGATAATATGGGATTTGAACCAATTACAGTCTTAATTTGATAGTGCAAACCCAACACCTTACAAACTGTGCTAACCAGACTGTGCATACCAGACACACAATTTATCAGAGATTTAAGTGAATAAGCTACAGTGTCCAAGGTACTAAACATAATATATTCTATGGGGTGTCATAAGCAAGTCATTAGAATAATTTCCTACTAAATTTATAAGACATAAGCATTCAATTTTTGAGTAAACAAAGAGAAAATAAAGCTATCTATTGGGTTTCACTAAAAAGTCCATTGGAAGACTTGACTATTGTTGTTAAAAGACATAGGCATTCATATTATAGAGCCACAAACCACACTAGTAAAATAAAAACATGATATCAAGGGATTTGAACCAATGACAGTCTTAATTTGATAGTGCAAACCCAACACCTTACAAACTGTGCTAACCAGACTATGCATACCAGACACAGAATTTATCAGAGATTTAAGTGAATAAGCTACAGTGTCCAAGGTACTAAACATAATAAACTCTATGGGATGTCATAAGCAAGTCATTAGAATACTTTCCTACTAAATTTATAAGACATAAGCATTCAATATTTTAGTAAACAAAGAGAAAATAAAGCTATCTATTGGGTTTCACTAAAAAGTCCATTGGAAGACTTGACTATTGTTGTTAAAAGACATAGGCATCTATATTATAGAGCCACAAACCACACTAGTAAAATAAAAACATGATAATATGGGATTTGAACCAATTACAGTCTTAATTTGATAGTGCAAACACAACACCTTACAAACTGTGCTAACCAGACTGTGCATACCAGACACACAATTTATCAGAGATTTAAGTGAATAAGCTACAGTGTCCAAGGTACTAAACATAATATATTCTATGGGGTGTCATAAGCAAGTCATTAGAATACTTTCCTACTAAATTAATAAGACATAAGCATTCAATATTTGAGTAAACAAAGAGAAAATAAAGCTATCTATTTGGTTTCACTAAAAAGTCCATTGGAAGACTTGACTATTGTTGTTAAAAGACATAGGCATTCATATTATAGAGCCACAAACCACACTAGTAAAAGAAAACATGATAACAAGGGATTTGAACCAATGACAGTCTTAATTTGATAGTGCAAACCCAACACCTTACAAACTGTGCTAACCAGACTATGCATACCAGACACCCAATTTATCAGAGATTTAAGTGAATAAGCTACAGTGTCCAAGGTACTAAACATAATAAACTCTATGGGATGTCATAAGCAAGTCATTAGAATACTTTCCTACTAAATTTATAAGACATAAGCATTCAATATTTGAGTAAACAAAGAGAAAATAAAGCTTTCTATTGGGTTTCACTAAAAAGTCCATTGGAAGACTTGACTATTGTTGTTAAAAGACATAGGCATTCATATTATAGAGCCACAAACCACACTAGTAAAATAAAAACATGATAACATGGGATTTGAACCTATGACAGTCTTAATTTGATAGTGCAAACCCAACACCTTACTGACCGTGCTAACCAGACTGTGCATACCAGACACCCAATTTATCAGAGATTTAAGTGAATAAGCTACAGTGTCCAAGGTACTAAACATAATATATTCTATGGGGTGTCATAAGCAAGTCATTAGAATACTTTCCTACTAAATTTATAAGACATAAGCATTCAATATTTGAGTAAACAAAGAGAAAATAAAGCTTTCTATTGGGTTTCACTAAAAAGTCAATTGGAAGACTTGACTATTGTTGTTAAAAGACATAGGCATTCATATTATAGAGCCACAAACCACACTAGTAAAATAAAAACATGATAACATGGGATTCAAAGCAATGACAGTCTTAATTTGATAGTGCAAACCCAACACCTTACAAACTGTGCTAACCAGACTGTGCATACCAGACACACAATTTATCAGAGATTTAAGTGAATAAGCTACAGTGTCCAAGGTACTAAACATAATATATTCTATGGGGTGTCATAAGCAAGTCATTAGAATACTTTCCTACTAAATTTATAAGACATAAGCATTCAATATTTTAGTAAACAAAGAGAAAATAAAGCTTTCTATTGGGTTTCACTAAAAAGTCCATTGGAAGACTTGACTATTGTTGTTAAAAGACATAGACATTCAAATTATAGAGCCACAAACCACACTAGTAAAATAAAAACATGATAACATGGGATTTGAACCTATGACAGTCTTAATTTGACAGTGCAAACCCAACACATTACTGACCGTACTAACCAGACTGTGCATACCAGACCCCCAATTTATCAGAGATTTAAGTGAATAAGCTACAGTGTCCAAGGTACTAAACATAATATATTCTATGGGGTGTCATAAGCAAGTCATTAGAATACTTTCCTACTAAATTAATAAGACATAAGCATTCAATATTTGAGTAAACAAAGAGAAAATAAAGCTTTCTATTGGGTTTCACTAAAAAGTCAATTGGAAGACTTGACTATTGTTGTTAAAAGACATAGGCATTCATATTATAGAGCCACAAACCACACTAGTAAAATAAAAACATGATAACATGGGATTCAAACCAATGACAGTCTTAATTTGATAGTGCAAACCCAACACCTTACAAACTGTGCTAACCAGACTGTGCATACCAGAAACACAATTTATCAGAGATTTAAGTGAATAAGCTACAGTGTCCAAGGTACTAAACATAATAAACTCTATGGGATGTCATAAGCAAGTCATTAGAATACTTTCCTACTAAATTTATAAGACATAAGCATTCAATATTTTAGTAAACAAAGAGAAAATAAAGCTTTCTATTGGGTTTCACTAAAAAGTCCATTGGAAGACTTGACTATTGTTGTTAAAAGACATAGGCATTCATATTATAGAGCCACAAACCACACTAGTAAAATAAAAACATGATAACATGGGATTCAAACCAATGACAGTCTTAATTTGATAGTGCAAACCCAACACCTTACAAACTGTGCTTACCAGACTGTGCATACCAGACACACAATTTATCAGAGATTTAAGTGAATAAGCTACAGTGTCCAAGGTACTAAACATAATAAACTCTATGGGATGTCATAAGCAAGTCATTAGAATACTTTCCTACTAAATTTATAAGACATAAGCATTCAATATTTGAGTAAACAAAGAGAAAATAAAGCTATCTATTGGGTTTCACTAAAAAGTCCATTGGAAGACTTGACTATTGTTGTTAAAAGACATAGGCATTCATATTATAGAGCCACAAACCACACTAGTAAAATAAAAACATGATAACATGGGATTCAAACCAATGACAGTCTTAATTTGATAGTGCAAACCCAACACCTTACAAACTGTGCTAACCAGACTGTGCATACCAGAAACACAATTTATCAGAGATTTAAGTGAATAAGCTACAGTGTCCAAGGTACTAAACATAATAAACTCTATGGGATGTCATAAGCAAGTCATTAGAATACTTTCCTACTAAATTTATAAGACATAAGCATTCAATATTTTAGTAAACAAAGAGAAAATAAAGCTTTCTATTGGGTTTCACTAAAAAGTCCATTGGAAGACTTGACTATTGTTGTTAAAAGACATAGGCATTCATATTATAGAGCCACAAACCACACTAGTAAAATAAAAACATGATAACATGGGATTCAAACCAATGACAGTCTTAATTTGATAGTGCAAACCCAACACCTTACAAACTGTGCTTACCAGACTGTGCATACCAGACACACAATTTATCAGAGATTTAAGTGAATAAGCTACAGTGTCCAAGGTACTAAACATAATAAACTCTATGGGATGTCATAAGCAAGTCATTAGAATACTTTCCTACTAAATTTATAAGACATAAGCATTCAATATTTGAGTAAACAAAGAGAAAATAAAGCTATCTATTGGGTTTCACTAAAAAGTCCATTGGAAGACTTGACTATTGTTGTTAAAAGACATAGGCATTCATATTATAGAGCCACAAACCACACTAGTAAAATAAAAACATGATAATATGGGATTTGAACCAATTACAGTCTTAATTTGATAGTGCAAACACAACACCTTACAAACTGTGCTAACCAGACTGTGCATACCAGACCCACAATTTATCAGAGATTTAAGTGAATAAGCTACAGTGTCCAAGGTACTAAACATAATATATTCTATGGGGTGTCATAAGCAAGTCATTAGAATACTTTCCTACTAAATTTATAAGACATAAGCATTCAATATTTGAGTAAACAAAGAGAAAATAAAGCTATCTATTGGGTTTCACTAAAAAGTCCATTGGAAGACTTTACTATTGTTGTTAAAAGACATAGGCATTCATATTATAGAGCCACAAACCACACTAGTAAAATAAAAACACGATAACATGGGATTTGAACCAATGACAGTCTTAATTTGATAGTGCAAACCCAACACCTTACAAACTGTGCTAACCAGACTATGCATACCAGACACCCAATTTATCAGAGATTTAAGTGAATAAGCTACAGTGTGCAAGGTGCTAAACATAATATATTCTATGGGGTGTCATAAGCAAGTCATTAGAATACTTTCCTACTAAATTTATAAGACATAAGCATTCAATATTTTAGTAAACAAAGAGAAAATAAAGCTTTCTATTGGGTTTCACTAAAAAGTCCATTGGAAGACTTGACTATTGTTGTTAAAAGACATAGGCATTCATATTATAGAGCCACAAACCACACTAGTAAAATAAAAACATGATAACATGGGATTTGAACCTATGACAGTCTTAATTTGATAGTGCAAACCCAACACCTTACTGACCGTGCTAACCAGACTGTGCATACCAGACATCCAATTTATCAGAGATTTAAGTGAATAAGCTACAGTGTCCAAGGTACTAAACATAATATATTCTATGGGGTGTCATAAGCAAGTCATTAGAATACTTTCCTACTAAATTTATAAGACATAAGCATTCAATATTTGAGTAAACAAAGAGAAAATAAAGCTTTCTATTGGGTTTCACTAAAAAGTCAATTGGAAGACTTGACTATTGTTGTTAAAAGACATAGGCATTCATATTATAGAGCCACAAACCACACTAGTAAAATAAAAACATGATAACATGGGATTCAAAGCAATGACAGTCTTAATTTGATAGTGCAAACCCAACACCTTACAAACTGTGCTAACCAGACTGTGCATACCAGACACACAATTTATCAGAGATTTAAGTGAATAAGCTACAGTGTCCAAGGTACTAAACATAATATATTCTATGGGGTGTCATAAGCAAGTCATTAGAATACTTTCCTACTAAATTTATAAGACATAAGCATTCAATATTTTAGTAAACAAAGAGAAAATAAAGCTTTCTATTGGGTTTCACTAAAAAGTCCATTGGAAGACTTGACTATTGTTGTTAAAAGACATAGGCATTCAAATTATAGAGCCACAAACCACACTAGTAAAATAAAAACATGATAACATGGGATTTGAGCCTATGACAGTCTTAATTTAACAGTGCAAACCCAACACATTACTGACCGTACTAACCAGACTGTGCATACCAGACCCCCAATTTATCAGAGATTTAAGTGAATAAGCTACAGTGTCCAAGGTACTAAACATAATATATTCTATGGGGTGTCATAAGCAAGTCATTAGAATACTTTCCTACTAAATTTATAAGATATAAGCATTCAATATTTGAGTAAACAAAGAGAAAATAAAGATTTCTATTGGGTTTCACTAAAAAGTCAATTGGAAGACTTGACTATTGTTGTTAAAAGACATAGGCATTCATATTATAGAGCCACAAACCACACTAGTAAAATAAAAACATGATAATATGGGATTTGAACCAATTACAGTCTTAATTTGATAGTGCAAACACAACACCTTACAAACTGTGCTAACCAGACTGTGCATACCAGACACACAATTTATCAGAGATTTAAGTGAATAAGCTACAGTGTCCAAGGTACTAAACATAATATATTCTATGGGGTGTCATAAGCAAGTCATTAGAATACTTTCCTACTAAATTTATAAGACATAAGCATTCAATATTTGAGTAAACAAAGAGAAAATAAAGCTATCTTTTGGGTTTCACTAAAAAGTCCATTGGAAGACTTGACTATTGTTGTTAAAAGACATAGGCATTCATATTATAGAGCCACAAACCACACTAGTAAAATAAAAACATGATATCAAGGGATTTGAACCAATGACAGTCTTAATTTGATAGTGCAAACCCAACACCTTACAAACTGTGCTAACCAGACTATGCATACCAGACACACAATTTATCAGAGATTTAAGTGAATAAGCTACAGTGTCCAAGGTACTAAACATAATATATTCTATGGGGTGTCATAAGCAAGTCATTAGAATAATTTCCTACTAAATTTATAAGACATAAGCATTCAATTTTTGAGTAAACAAAGAGAAAATAAAGCTATCTATTGGGTTTCACTAAAAAGTCCATTGGAAGACTTGACTATTGTTGTTAAAAGACATAGGCATTCATATTATAGAGCCACAAACCACACTAGTAAAATAAAAACATGATATCAAGGGATTTGAACCAATGACAGTCTTAATTTGATAGTGCAAACCCAACACCTTACAAACTGTGCTAACCAGACTATGCATACCAGACACAGAATTTATCAGAGATTTAAGTGAATAAGCTACAGTGTCCAAGGTACTAAACATAATAAACTCTATGGGATGTCATAAGCAAGTCATTAGAATACTTTCCTACTAAATTTATAAGACATAAGCATTCAATATTTTAGTAAACAAAGAGAAAATAAAGCTTTCTATTGGGTTTCACTAAAAAGTCAATTGGAAGACTTGACTATTGTTGTTAAAAGACATAGGCATTCATATTATAGAGCCACAAACCACACTAGTAAAATAAAAACATGATAACATGGGATTCAAACCAATGACAGTCTGAATTTGATAGTGCAAACCCAACACCTTACAAACTGTGCTAACCAGACTGTGCATACCAGACACACAATTTATCAGAGATTTAAGTGAATAAGCTACAGTGTCCAAGGTACTAAACATAATAAACTCTATGGGATGTCATAAGCAAGTCATTCGAATACTTTCCTACTAAATTTATAAGACATAAGCATTCAATATTTTAGTAAACAAAGAGAAAATAAAGCTATCTATTGGGTTTCACTAAAAAGTCCATTGGAAGACTTGACTATTGTTGTTAAAAGACATAGGCATCTATATTATAGAGCCACAAACCACACTAGTAAAATAAAAACATGATAATATGGGATTTGAACCAATTACAGTCTTAATTTGATAGTGCAAACACAACACCTTACAAACTGTGCTAACCAGACTGTGCATACCAGACACACAATTTATCAGAGATTTAAGTGAATAAGCTACAGTGTCCAAGGTACTAAACATAATATATTCTATGGGGTGTCATAAGCAAGTCATTAGAATACTTTCCTACTAAATTAATAAGACATAAGCATTCAATATTTGAGTAAACAAAGAGAAAATAAAGCTATCTATTGGGTTTCACTAAAAAGTCCATTGGAAGACTTGACTATTGTTGTTAAAAGACATAGGCATTCATATTATAGAGCCACAAACCACACTAGTAAAAGAAAACATGATAACAAGGGATTTGAACCAATGACAGTCTTAATTTGATAGTGCAAACCCAACACCTTACAAACTGTGCTAACCAGACTATGCATACCAGACACCCAATTTATCAGAGATTTAAGTGAATAAGCTACAGTGTCCAAGGTACTAAACATAATAAACTCTATGGGTTGTCATAAGCAAGTCATTAGAATACTTTCCTACTAAATTTATAAGACATAAGCATTCAATATTTTAGTAAACAAAGAGAAAATAAAGCTTTCTATTGGGTTTCACTAAAAAGTCCATTGGAAGACTTGACTATTGTTGTTAAAAGACATAGGCATTCATATTATAGAGCCACAAACCACACTAGTAAAATAAAAACATGATAACATGGGATTTGAACCTATGACAGTCTTAATTTGATAGTGCAAACCCAACACCTTACTGACCGTGCTAACCAGACTGTGCATACCAGACACCCAATTTATCAGAGATTTAAGTGAATAAGCTACAGTGTCCAAGGTACTAAACATAATATATTCTATGGGGTGTCATAAGCAAGTCATTAGAATACTTTCCTACTAAATTTATAAGACATAAGCATTCAATATTTGAGTAAACAAAGAGAAAATAAAGCTTTCTATTGGGTTTCACTAAAAAGTCAATTGGAAGACTTGACTATTGTTGTTAAAAGACATAGGCATTCATATTATAGAGCCACAAACCAAACTAGTAAAATAAAAACATGATAACAAGGGATTTGAACCAATGACAGTCTTAATTTGATAGTGCAAACCCAACACCTTACAAACTGTGCTAACCAGACTATGCATACCAGACATACAATTTATCAGAGATTTAAGTGAATAAGCTACAGTGTCCAAGGTATTAAACATAATAAACTCTATGGGGTGTCATAAGCAAGTCATTAGAATACTTCTCTACTAAATTTATAAGACATAAGTATTCAATATTTTAGTAAACAAAGAGAAAATAAAGCTATCTATTGGGTTTCACTAAAAAGTCCATTGGAAGACTTGACTATTGTTGTTAAAAGACATAGGCATTCATATTATAGAGCCACAAACCACACTAGTAAAATAAAAACATGATAACAAGGGATTTGAACCAATGACAGTCTTAATTTGATAGTGCAAACCCAACACCTTACAAACTGTGCTAACCAGACTATGCATACCAGACACAGAATTTATCAGAGATTTAAGTGAATAAGCTACAGTGTCCAAGGTACTAAACATAATAAACTCTATGGGATGTCATAAGCAAGTCATTAGAATACTTTCCTACTAAATTTATAAGACATAAGCATTCAATATTTTAGTAAACAAAGAGAAAATAAAGCTTTCTATTGGGTTTCACTAAAAAGTCAATTGGAAGACTTGACTATTGTTGTTAAAAGACATAGGCATTCATATTATAGAGCCACAAACCACACTAGTAAAATAAAAACATGATAACATGGGATTCAAACCAATGACAGTCTGAATTTGATAGTGCAAACCCAACACCTTACAAACTGTGCTAACCAGACTGTGCATACCAGACACACAATTTATCAGAGATTTAAGTGAATAAGCTACAGTGTCCAAGGTACTAAACATAATAAACTCTATGGGATGTCATAAGCAAGTCATTCGAATACTTTCCTACTAAATTTATAAGACATAAGCATTCAATATTTTAGTAAACAAAGAGAAAATAAAGCTATCTATTGGGTTTCACTAAAAAGTCCATTGGAAGACTTGACTATTGTTGTTAAAAGACATAGGCATCTATATTATAGAGCCACAAACCACACTAGTAAAATAAAAACATGATAATATGGGATTTGAACCAATTACAGTCTTAATTTGATAGTGCAAACACAACACCTTACAAACTGTGCTAACCAGACTGTGCATACCAGACACACAATTTATCAGAGATTTAAGTGAATAAGCTACAGTGTCCAAGGTACTAAACATAATATATTCTATGGGGTGTCATAAGCAAGTCATTAGAATACTTTCCTACTAAATTAATAAGACATAAGCATTCAATATTTGAGTAAACAAAGAGAAAATAAAGCTATCTATTGGGTTTCACTAAAAAGTCCATTGGAAGACTTGACTATTGTTGTTAAAAGACATAGGCATTCATATTATAGAGCCACAAACCACACTAGTAAAAGAAAACATGATAACAAGGGATTTGAACCAATGACAGTCTTAATTTGATAGTGCAAACCCAACACCTTACAAACTGTGCTAACCAGACTATGCATACCAGACACCCAATTTATCAGAGATTTAAGTGAATAAGCTACAGTGTCCAAGGTACTAAACATAATAAACTCTATGGGTTGTCATAAGCAAGTCATTAGAATACTTTCCTACTAAATTTATAAGACATAAGCATTCAATATTTTAGTAAACAAAGAGAAAATAAAGCTTTCTATTGGGTTTCACTAAAAAGTCCATTGGAAGACTTGACTATTGTTGTTAAAAGACATAGGCATTCATATTATAGAGCCACAAACCACACTAGTAAAATAAAAACATGATAACATGGGATTTGAACCTATGACAGTCTTAATTTGATAGTGCAAACCCAACACCTTACTGACCGTGCTAACCAGACTGTGCATACCAGACACCCAATTTATCAGAGATTTAAGTGAATAAGCTACAGTGTCCAAGGTACTAAACATAATATATTCTATGGGGTGTCATAAGCAAGTCATTAGAATACTTTCCTACTAAATTTATAAGACATAAGCATTCAATATTTGAGTAAACAAAGAGAAAATAAAGCTTTCTATTGGGTTTCACTAAAAAGTCAATTGGAAGACTTGACTATTGTTGTTAAAAGACATAGGCATTCATATTATAGAGCCACAAACCAAACTAGTAAAATAAAAACATGATAACAAGGGATTTGAACCAATGACAGTCTTAATTTGATAGTGCAAACCCAACACCTTACAAACTGTGCTAACCAGACTATGCATACCAGACATACAATTTATCAGAGATTTAAGTGAATAAGCTACAGTGTCCAAGGTATTAAACATAATAAACTCTATGGGATGTCATAAGCAAGTCATTAGAATACTTTCCTACTAAATTTATAAGACATAAGCATTCAATATTTTAGTAAACAAAGAGAAAATAAAGCTTTCTATTGGGTTTCACTAAAAAGTCCATTGGAAGACTTGACTATTGTTGTTAAAAGACATAGGCATTCATATTATAGAGCCACAAACCACACTAGTAAAATAAAAACATGATAACATGGGATTCAAACCAATGACAGTCTGAATTTGATAGTGCAAACCCAACACCTTACAAACTGTGCTAACCAGACTGTGCATACCAGACACACAATTTATCAGAGATTTAAGTGAATAAGCTACAGTGTCCAAGGTACTAAACATAATATATTCTATGGGGTGTCATAAGCAAGTCATTAGAATACTTTCCTACTAAATTTATAAGACATAAGCATTCAATATTTGAGTAAACAAAGAGAAAATAAAGCTATCTATTGGGTTTCACTAAAAAGTCCATTGGAAGACTTGACTATTGTTGTTAAAAGACATAGGCATTCATATTATAGAACCACAAACCACACTAGTAAAATAAAAACATGATAACATGGGATTTGAACCAATGACAGTCTTAATTTGATAGTGCAAACCCAACACCTTACTAACTGTGCTAACCAGACCGTGCATACTAAGCGCCCAATTTATCAGAGATTTAAGTGAATAAGCTACAGTGTCCAAGGTGCTAAACATAATATATTCTATGGGGTGTCATAAGCAAGTCATTAGAATACTTTCCTACTAAATTAATAAGACATAAGCATTCAATATTTGAGTAAACAAAGAGAAAATAAAGCTATCTATTGGGTTTCACTAAAAAGTCCATTGGAAGACTTGACTATTGTTGTTAAAAGACATAGGCATTCATATTATAGAGCCACAAACCACACTAGTAAAATAAAAACATGATAACAAGGGATTTGAACCAATGACAGTCTTAATTTGATAGTGCAAACCCAACACCTTACAAACTGTGCTAACCAGACTATGCATACCAGACACCCAATTTATCAGAGATTTAAGTGAATAAGCTACAGTGTCCAAGGTACTAAACATAATAAACTCTATGGGATGTCATAAGCAAGTCATTAGAATACTTTCCTACTAAATTTATAAGACATAAGCATTCAATATTTTAGTAAACAAAGAGAAAATAAAGCTTTCTATTGGGTTTCACTAAAAAGTCCATTGGAAGACTTGACTATTGTTGTTAAAAGACATAGGCATTCATATTATAGAGCCACAAACCACACTAGTAAAATAAAAACATGATAACATGGGATTTGAACCTATGACAGTCTTAATTTGATAGTGCAAACCCAACACCTTACTGACCGTGCTAACCAGACTGTGCATACCAGGCACCCAATTTATCAGAGATTTAAGTGAATAAGCTACAGTGTCCAAGGTACTAAACATAATATATTCTATGGGGTGTCATAAGCAAGTCATTAGAATACTTTCCTACTAAATTTATAAGACATAAGCATTCAATATTTGAGTAAACAAAGAGAAAATAAAGCTTTCTATTGGGTTTCACTAAAAAGTCAATTGGAAGACTTGACTATTGTTGTTAAAAGACATAGGCATTCATATTATAGAGCCACAAACCAAACTAGTAAAATAAAAACATGATAACAAGGGATTTGAACCAATGACAGTCTTGATTTGATAGTGCAAACCCAACACCTTACAAACTGTGCTAACCAGACTATGCATACCAGACATATAATTTATCAGAGATTTAAGTGAATAAGCTACAGTGTCCAAGGTATTAAACATAATAAACTCTATGGGATGTCATAAGCAAGTCATTAGAATACTTTCCTACTAAATTTATAAGACATAAGCATTCAATATTTTAGTAAACAAAGAGAAAATAAAGCTTTCTATTGGGTTTCACTAAAAAGTCCATTGGAAGACTTGACTATTGTTGTTAAAAGACATAGGCATTCATATTATAGAGCCACAAACCACACTAGTAAAATAAAAACATGATAACATGGGATTTGAACCTATGACAGTCTTAATTTGATAGTGCAAACCCAACACCTTACTGACCGTGCTAACCAGACTGTGCATACCAGACACCCAATTTATCAGAGATTTAAGTGAATAAGCTACAGTGTCCAAGGTACTAAACATAATATATTCTATGGGGTGTCATAAGCAAGTCATTAGAATACTTTCCTACTAAATTTATAAGACATAAGCATTCAATATTTGAGTAAACAAAGAGAAAATAAAGCTTTCTATTGGGTTTCACTAAAAAGTCAATTGGAAGACTTGACTATTGTTGTTAAAAGACATAGGCATTCATATTATAGAGCCACAAACCACACTAGTAAAATAAAAACATGATAACATGGGATTCAAAGCAATGACAGTCTTAATTTGATAGTGCAAAACCAACACCTTACAAACTGTGCTAACCAGACTGTGCATACCAGACACACAATTTATCAGAGATTTAAGTGAATAAGCTACAGTGTCCAAGGTACTAAACATAATATATTCTATGGGGTGTCATAAGCAAGTCATTAGAATACTTTCCTACTAAATTTATAAGACATAAGCATTCAATATTTTAGTAAACAAAGAGAAAATAAAGCTTTCTATTGGGTTTCACTAAAAAGTCCATTGGAAGACTTGACTATTGTTGTTAAAAGACATAGGCATTCAAATTATAGAGCCACAAACCACACTAGTAAAATAAAAACATGATAACATGGGATTTGAACCTATGACAGTCTTAATTTGACAGTGCAAACCCAACACATTACTGACCGTACTAACCAGACTGTGCATACCAGACCCCCAATTTATCAGAGATTTAAGTGAATAAGCTACAGTGTCCAAGGTACTAAACATAATATATTCTATGGGGTGTCATAAGCAAGTCATTAGAATACTTTCCTACTAAATTAATAAGACATAAGCATTCAATATTTGAGTAAACAAAGAGAAAATAAAGCTTTCTATTGGGTTTCACTAATAAGTCAATTGGAAGACTTGACTATTGTTGTTAAAAGACATAGGCATTCATATTATAGAGCCACAAACCACACTAGTAAAATAAAAACATGATAACATGGGATTCAAACCAATGACAGTCTTAATTTGATAGTGCAAACCCAACACCTTACAAACTGTGCTAACCAGACTGTGCATACCAGAAACACAATTTATCAGAGATTTAAGTGAATAAGCTACAGTGTCCAAGGTACTAAACATAATAAACTCTATGGGATGTCATAAGCAAGTCATTAGAATACTTTCCTACTAAATTTATAAGACATAAGCATTCAATATTTTAGTAAACAAAGAGAAAATAAAGCTTTCTATTGGGTTTCACTAAAAAGTCCATTGGAAGACTTGACTATTGTTGTTAAAAGACATAGGCATTCATATTATAGAGCCACAAACCACACTAGTAAAATAAAAACATGATAACAAGGGATTTGAACCAATGACAGTCTTAATTTGATAGTGCAAACCCAACACCTTACAAACTGTGCTAACCAGACTATGCATACCAGACACAGAATTTATCAGAGATTTAAGTGAATAAGCTACAGTGTCCAAGGTACTAAACATAATAAACTCTATGGGATGTCATAAGCAAGTCATTAGAATACTTTCCTACTAAATTTATAAGACATAAGCATTCAATATTTTAGTAAACAAAGAGAAAATAAAGCTTTCTATTGGGTTTCACTAAAAAGTCAATTGGAAGACTTGACTATTGTTGTTAAAAGACATAGGCATTCATATTATAGAGCCACAAACCACACTAGTAAAATAAAAACATGATAACATGGGATTCAAACCAATGACAGTCTGAATTTGATAGTGCAAACCCAACACCTTACAAACTGTGCTAACCAGACTGTGCATACCAGACACACAATTTATCAGAGATTTAAGTGAATAAGCTACAGTGTCCAAGGTACTAAACATAATAAACTCTATGGGATGTCATAAGCAAGTCATTCGAATACTTTCCTACTAAATTTATAAGACATAAGCATTCAATATTTTAGTAAACAAAGAGAAAATAAAGCTATCTATTGGGTTTCACTAAAAAGTCCATTGGAAGACTTGACTATTGTTGTTAAAAGACATAGGCATCTATATTATAGAGCCACAAACCACACTAGTAAAATAAAAACATGATAATATGGGATTTGAACCAATTACAGTCTTAATTTGATAGTGCAAACACAACACCTTACAAACTGTGCTAACCAGACTGTGCATACCAGACACACAATTTATCAGAGATTTAAGTGAATAAGCTACAGTGTCCAAGGTACTAAACATAATATATTCTATGGGGTGTCATAAGCAAGTCATTAGAATACTTTCCTACTAAATTAATAAGACATAAGCATTCAATATTTGAGTAAACAAAGAGAAAATAAAGCTATCTATTGGGTTTCACTAAAAAGTCCATTGGAAGACTTGACTATTGTTGTTAAAAGACATAGGCATTCATATTATAGAGCCACAAACCACACTAGTAAAAGAAAACATGATAACAAGGGATTTGAACCAATGACAGTCTTAATTTGATAGTGCAAACCCAACACCTTACAAACTGTGCTAACCAGACTATGCATACCAGACACCCAATTTATCAGAGATTTAAGTGAATAAGCTACAGTGTCCAAGGTACTAAACATAATAAACTCTATGGGTTGTCATAAGCAAGTCATTAGAATACTTTCCTACTAAATTTATAAGACATAAGCATTCAATATTTTAGTAAACAAAGAGAAAATAAAGCTTTCTATTGGGTTTCACTAAAAAGTCCATTGGAAGACTTGACTATTGTTGTTAAAAGACATAGGCATTCATATTATAGAGCCACAAACCACACTAGTAAAATAAAAACATGATAACATGGGATTTGAACCTATGACAGTCTTAATTTGATAGTGCAAACCCAACACCTTACTGACCGTGCTAACCAGACTGTGCATACCAGACACCCAATTTATCAGAGATTTAAGTGAATAAGCTACAGTGTCCAAGGTACTAAACATAATATATTCTATGGGGTGTCATAAGCAAGTCATTAGAATACTTTCCTACTAAATTTATAAGACATAAGCATTCAATATTTGAGTAAACAAAGAGAAAATAAAGCTTTCTATTGGGTTTCACTAAAAAGTCAATTGGAAGACTTGACTATTGTTGTTAAAAGACATAGGCATTCATATTATAGAGCCACAAACCAAACTAGTAAAATAAAAACATGATAACAAGGGATTTGAACCAATGACAGTCTTAATTTGATAGTGCAAACCCAACACCTTACAAACTGTGCTAACCAGACTATGCATACCAGACATACAATTTATCAGAGATTTAAGTGAATAAGCTACAGTGTCCAAGGTATTAAACATAATAAACTCTATGGGATGTCATAAGCAAGTCATTAGAATACTTTCCTACTAAATTTATAAGACATAAGCATTCAATATTTTAGTAAACAAAGAGAAAATAAAGCTTTCTATTGGGTTTCACTAAAAAGTCCATTGGAAGACTTGACTATTGTTGTTAAAAGACATAGGCATTCATATTATAGAGCCACAAACCACACTAGTAAAATAAAAACATGATAACATGGGATTCAAACCAATGACAGTCTGAATTTGATAGTGCAAACCCAACACCTTACAAACTGTGCTAACCAGACTGTGCATACCAGACACACAATTTATCAGAGATTTAAGTGAATAAGCTACAGTGTCCAAGGTACTAAACATAATATATTCTATGGGGTGTCATAAGCAAGTCATTAGAATACTTTCCTACTAAATTTATAAGACATAAGCATTCAATATTTGAGTAAACAAAGAGAAAATAAAGCTATCTATTGGGTTTCACTAAAAAGTCCATTGGAAGACTTGACTATTGTTGTTAAAAGACATAGGCATTCATATTATAGAACCACAAACCACACTAGTAAAATAAAAACATGATAACATGGGATTTGAACCAATGACAGTCTTAATTTGATAGTGCAAACCCAACACCTTACTAACTGTGCTAACCAGACCGTGCATACTAAGCGCCCAATTTATCAGAGATTTAAGTGAATAAGCTACAGTGTCCAAGGTGCTAAACATAATATATTCTATGGGGTGTCATAAGCAAGTCATTAGAATACTTTCCTACTAAATTAATAAGACATAAGCATTCAATATTTGAGTAAACAAAGAGAAAATAAAGCTATCTATTGGGTTTCACTAAAAAGTCCATTGGAAGACTTGACTATTGTTGTTAAAAGACATAGGCATTCATATTATAGAGCCACAAACCACACTAGTAAAATAAAAACATGATAACAAGGGATTTGAACCAATGACAGTCTTAATTTGATAGTGCAAACCCAACACCTTACAAACTGTGCTAACCAGACTATGCATACCAGACACCCAATTTATCAGAGATTTAAGTGAATAAGCTACAGTGTCCAAGGTACTAAACATAATAAACTCTATGGGATGTCATAAGCAAGTCATTAGAATACTTTCCTACTAAATTTATAAGACATAAGCATTCAATATTTTAGTAAACAAAGAGAAAATAAAGCTTTCTATTGGGTTTCACTAAAAAGTCCATTGGAAGACTTGACTATTGTTGTTAAAAGACATAGGCATTCATATTATAGAGCCACAAACCACACTAGTAAAATAAAAACATGATAACATGGGATTTGAACCTATGACAGTCTTAATTTGATAGTGCAAACCCAACACCTTACTGACCGTGCTAACCAGACTGTGCATACCAGGCACCCAATTTATCAGAGATTTAAGTGAATAAGCTACAGTGTCCAAGGTACTAAACATAATATATTCTATGGGGTGTCATAAGCAAGTCATTAGAATACTTTCCTACTAAATTTATAAGACATAAGCATTCAATATTTGAGTAAACAAAGAGAAAATAAAGCTTTCTATTGGGTTTCACTAAAAAGTCAATTGGAAGACTTGACTATTGTTGTTAAAAGACATAGGCATTCATATTATAGAGCCACAAACCAAACTAGTAAAATAAAAACATGATAACAAGGGATTTGAACCAATGACAGTCTTGATTTGATAGTGCAAACCCAACACCTTACAAACTGTGCTAACCAGACTATGCATACCAGACATATAATTTATCAGAGATTTAAGTGAATAAGCTACAGTGTCCAAGGTATTAAACATAATAAACTCTATGGGATGTCATAAGCAAGTCATTAGAATACTTTCCTACTAAATTTATAAGACATAAGCATTCAATATTTTAGTAAACAAAGAGAAAATAAAGCTTTCTATTGGGTTTCACTAAAAAGTCCATTGGAAGACTTGACTATTGTTGTTAAAAGACATAGGCATTCATATTATAGAGCCACAAACCACACTAGTAAAATAAAAACATGATAACATGGGATTTGAACCTATGACAGTCTTAATTTGATAGTGCAAACCCAACACCTTACTGACCGTGCTAACCAGACTGTGCATACCAGACACCCAATTTATCAGAGATTTAAGTGAATAAGCTACAGTGTCCAAGGTACTAAACATAATATATTCTATGGGGTGTCATAAGCAAGTCATTAGAATACTTTCCTACTAAATTTATAAGACATAAGCATTCAATATTTGAGTAAACAAAGAGAAAATAAAGCTTTCTATTGGGTTTCACTAAAAAGTCAATTGGAAGACTTGACTATTGTTGTTAAAAGACATAGGCATTCATATTATAGAGCCACAAACCACACTAGTAAAATAAAAACATGATAACATGGGATTCAAAGCAATGACAGTCTTAATTTGATAGTGCAAAACCAACACCTTACAAACTGTGCTAACCAGACTGTGCATACCAGACACACAATTTATCAGAGATTTAAGTGAATAAGCTACAGTGTCCAAGGTACTAAACATAATATATTCTATGGGGTGTCATAAGCAAGTCATTAGAATACTTTCCTACTAAATTTATAAGACATAAGCATTCAATATTTTAGTAAACAAAGAGAAAATAAAGCTTTCTATTGGGTTTCACTAAAAAGTCCATTGGAAGACTTGACTATTGTTGTTAAAAGACATAGGCATTCAAATTATAGAGCCACAAACCACACTAGTAAAATAAAAACATGATAACATGGGATTTGAACCTATGACAGTCTTAATTTGACAGTGCAAACCCAACACATTACTGACCGTACTAACCAGACTGTGCATACCAGACCCCCAATTTATCAGAGATTTAAGTGAATAAGCTACAGTGTCCAAGGTACTAAACATAATATATTCTATGGGGTGTCATAAGCAAGTCATTAGAATACTTTCCTACTAAATTAATAAGACATAAGCATTCAATATTTGAGTAAACAAAGAGAAAATAAAGCTTTCTATTGGGTTTCACTAATAAGTCAATTGGAAGACTTGACTATTGTTGTTAAAAGACATAGGCATTCATATTATAGAGCCACAAACCACACTAGTAAAATAAAAACATGATAACATGGGATTCAAACCAATGACAGTCTTAATTTGATAGTGCAAACCCAACACCTTACAAACTGTGCTAACCAGACTGTGCATACCAGAAACACAATTTATCAGAGATTTAAGTGAATAAGCTACAGTGTCCAAGGTACTAAACATAATAAACTCTATGGGATGTCATAAGCAAGTCATTAGAATACTTTCCTACTAAATTTATAAGACATAAGCATTCAATATTTTAGTAAACAAAGAGAAAATAAAGCTTTCTATTGGGTTTCACTAAAAAGTCCATTGGAAGACTTGACTATTGTTGTTAAAAGACATAGGCATTCATATTATAGAGCCACAAACCACACTAGTAAAATAAAAACATGATAATATGGGATTTGAACCAATTACAGTCTTAATTTGATAGTGCAAACACAACACCTTACAAACTGTGCTAACCAGACTGTGCATACCAGAAACACAATTTATCAGAGATTTAAGTGAATAAGCTACAGTGTCCAAGGTACTAAACATAATATATTCTATGGGGTGTCATAAGCAAGTCATTAGAATACTTTCCTAATAAATTAATAAGACATAAGCATTCAATATTTGAGTAAACAAAGAGAAAATAAAGCTATCTATTGGGTTTCACTAAAAAGTCCATTGGAAGACTTGACTATTGTTGTTAAAAGACATAGGCATTCATATTATAGAGCCACAAACCACACTAGTAAAATAAAAACATGATAACAAGGGATTTGAACCAATGACAGTCTTAATTTGATAGTGCAAACCCAACACCTTACAAACTGTGCTAACCAGACTATGCATACCAGACACCCAATTTATCAGAGATTTAAGTGAATAAGCTACAGTGTCCAAGGTACTAAACATAATAAACTCTATGGGATGTCATAAGCAAGTCATTAGAATACTTTCCTACTAAATTTATAAGACATAAGCATTCAATATTTTAGTAAACAAAGAGAAAATAAAGCTTTCTATTGGGTTTCACTAAAAAGTCCATTGGAAGACTTGACTATTGTTGTTAAAAGACATAGGCATTCATATTATAGAGCCACAAACCACACTAGTAAAATAAAAACATGATAACATGGGATTTGAACCTATGACAGTCTTAATTTGATAGTGCAAACCCAACACCTTACTGACCGTGCTAACCAGACTGTGCATACCAGGCACCCAATTTATCAGAGATTTAAGTGAATAAGCTACAGTGTCCAAGGTACTAAACATAATATATTCTATGGGGTGTCATAAGCAAGTCATTAGAATACTTTCCTACTAAATTTATAAGACATAAGCATTCAATATTTGAGTAAACAAAGAGAAAATAAAGCTTTCTATTGGGTTTCACTAAAAAGTCAATTGGAAGACTTGACTATTGTTGTTAAAAGACATAGGCATTCATATTATAGAGCCACAAACCAAACTAGTAAAATAAAAACATGATAACAAGGGATTTGAACCAATGACAGTCTTGATTTGATAGTGCAAACCCAACACCTTACAAACTGTGCTAACCAGACTATGCATACCAGACATATAATTTATCAGAGATTTAAGTGAATAAGCTACAGTGTCCAAGGTATTAAACATAATAAACTCTATGGGATGTCATAAGCAAGTCATTAGAATACTTTCCTACTAAATTTATAAGACATAAGCATTCAATATTTTAGTAAACAAAGAGAAAATAAAGCTTTCTATTGGGTTTCACTAAAAAGTCCATTGGAAGACTTGACTATTGTTGTTAAAAGACATAGGCATTCATATTATAGAGCCACAAACCACACTAGTAAAATAAAAACATGATAACATGGGATTTGAACCTATGACAGTCTTAATTTGATAGTGCAAACCCAACACCTTACTGACCGTGCTAACCAGACTGTGCATACCAGACACCCAATTTATCAGAGATTTAAGTGAATAAGCTACAGTGTCCAAGGTACTAAACATAATATATTCTATGGGGTGTCATAAGCAAGTCATTAGAATACTTTCCTACTAAATTTATAAGACATAAGCATTCAATATTTGAGTAAACAAAGAGAAAATAAAGCTTTCTATTGGGTTTCACTAAAAAGTCAATTGGAAGACTTGACTATTGTTGTTAAAAGACATAGGCATTCATATTATAGAGCCACAAACCACACTAGTAAAATAAAAACATGATAACATGGGATTCAAAGCAATGACAGTCTTAATTTGATAGTGCAAAACCAACACCTTACAAACTGTGCTAACCAGACTGTGCATACCAGACACACAATTTATCAGAGATTTAAGTGAATAAGCTACAGTGTCCAAGGTACTAAACATAATATATTCTATGGGGTGTCATAAGCAAGTCATTAGAATACTTTCCTACTAAATTTATAAGACATAAGCATTCAATATTTTAGTAAACAAAGAGAAAATAAAGCTTTCTATTGGGTTTCACTAAAAAGTCCATTGGAAGACTTGACTATTGTTGTTAAAAGACATAGGCATTCAAATTATAGAGCCACAAACCACACTAGTAAAATAAAAACATGATAACATGGGATTTGAACCTATGACAGTCTTAATTTGACAGTGCAAACCCAACACATTACTGACCGTACTAACCAGACTGTGCATACCAGACCCCCAATTTATCAGAGATTTAAGTGAATAAGCTACAGTGTCCAAGGTACTAAACATAATATATTCTATGGGGTGTCATAAGCAAGTCATTAGAATACTTTCCTACTAAATTAATAAGACATAAGCATTCAATATTTGAGTAAACAAAGAGAAAATAAAGCTTTCTATTGGGTTTCACTAATAAGTCAATTGGAAGACTTGACTATTGTTGTTAAAAGACATAGGCATTCATATTATAGAGCCACAAACCACACTAGTAAAATAAAAACATGATAACATGGGATTCAAACCAATGACAGTCTTAATTTGATAGTGCAAACCCAACACCTTACAAACTGTGCTAACCAGACTGTGCATACCAGAAACACAATTTATCAGAGATTTAAGTGAATAAGCTACAGTGTCCAAGGTACTAAACATAATAAACTCTATGGGATGTCATAAGCAAGTCATTAGAATACTTTCCTACTAAATTTATAAGACATAAGCATTCAATATTTTAGTAAACAAAGAGAAAATAAAGCTTTCTATTGGGTTTCACTAAAAAGTCCATTGGAAGACTTGACTATTGTTGTTAAAAGACATAGGCATTCATATTATAGAGCCACAAACCACACTAGTAAAATAAAAACATGATAATATGGGATTTGAACCAATTACAGTCTTAATTTGATAGTGCAAACACAACACCTTACAAACTGTGCTAACCAGACTGTGCATACCAGACACACAATTTATCAGAGATTTAAGTGAATAAGCTACAGTGTCCAAGGTACTAAACATAATATATTCTATGGGGTGTCATAAGCAAGTCATTAGAATACTTTCCTACTAAATTTATAAGACATAAGCATTCAATATTTGAGTAAACAAAGAGAAAATAAAGCTTTCTATTGGGTTTCACTAAAAAGTCCATTGGAAGACTTGACTATTGTTGTTAAAAGACATAGGCATTCATATTATAGAGCCACAAACCACACTAGTAAAATAAAAACATGATAACAAGGGATTTGAACCAATGACAGTCTTAATTTGATAGTGCAAACCCAACACCTTACAAACTGTGCTAACCAGACTATGCATACCAGACACCCAATTTATCAGAGATTTAAGTGAATAAGCTACAGTGTCCAAGGTACTAAACATAATAAACTCTATGGGATTTCATAAACAAGTCATTAGAATACTTTCCTACTAAATTTATAAGACATAAGCATTCAATATTTTAGTAAACAAAGAGAAAATAAAGCTTTCTATTGGGTTTCACTAAAAAGTCCATTGGAAGACTTGACTATTGTTGTTAAAAGACATAGGCATTCATATTATAGAGCCACAAACCACACTAGTAAAATAAAAACATGATAACAAGGGATTTGAACCAATGACAGTCTTAATTTGATAGTGCAAACCCAACACCTTACTGACCGTGCTAACCAGACTGTGCATACCAGATACCCAATTTATCAGAGATTTAAGTGAATAAGCTATAGTGTCCAAGGTACTAAACATAATATATTCTATAGGGTGTCATAAGCAAGTCATTAGAATACTTTCCTACTAAATTTATAAGACATAAGCATTCAATATTTTAGTAAACAAAGAGAAAATAAAGCTATCTATTGGGTTTCACTAAAAAGTCCATTGGAAGACTTGACTATTGTTGTTAAAAGACATAGGCATTCATATTATAGAGCCACAAACCACACTAGTAAAATAAAAACATGATATCAAGGGATTTGAACCAATGACAGTCTTAATTTGATAGTGCAAACCCAACACTTTACAAACCGTGCTAACCAGACTATGCATACCAGACACAGAATTTATCAGAGATTTAAGTGAATAAGCTACAGTGTCCAAGGTACTAAACATAATAAACTCTATGGGATGTCATAAGCAAGTCATTAGAATACTTTCCTACTAAATTAATAAGACATAAGCATTCAATATTTGAGTAAACAAAGAGAAAATAAAGCTTTCTATTGGGTTTCACTAAAAAGTCAATTGGAAGACTTGACTATTGTTGTTAAAAGACATAGGCATTCATATTATAGAGCCACAAACCAAACTAGTAAAATAAAAACATGATAACAAGGGATTTGAACCAATGACAGTCTTAATTTGATAGTGCAAACCCAACACCTTACAAACTGTGCTAACCAGACTATGCATACCAGACATCCAATTTATCAGAGATTTAAGTGAATAAGCTACAGTGTCCAAGGTATTAAACATAATAAACTCTATGGGATGTCATAAGCAAGTCATTAGAATACTTTCCTACTAATTTATAAGACATAAGCATTCAATATTTTAGTAAACAAAGAGAAAATAAAGCTTTCTATTGGGTTTCACTAAAAAGTCCATTGGAAGACTTGACTATTGTTGTTAAAAGACATAGGCATTCAAATTATAGAGCCACAAACCACACTAGTAAAATAAAAACATGATAACATGGGATTTGAACCTATGACAGTCTTAATTTAACAGTGCAAACCCAACACATTACTGACCGTACTAACCAGACTGTGCATACCAGACCCCCAATTTATCAGAGATTTAAGTGAATAAGCTACAGTGTCCAAGGTACTAAACATAATATATTCTATGGGGTGTCATAAGCAAGTCATTAGAATACTTTCCTACTAAATTTATAAGATATAAGCATTCAATATTTGAGTAAACAAAGAGAAAATATAGATTTCTATTGGGTTTCACTAAAAAGTCAATTGGAAGACTTGACTATTGTTGTTAAAAGACATAGGCATTCATATTATAGAGCCACAAACCACACTAGTAAAATAAAAACATGATAATATGGGATTTGAACCAATTACAGTCTTAATTTGATAGTGCAAACCCAACACCTTACAAACTGTGCTAACCAGTCTGTGCATACCAGACACACAATTTATCAGAGATTTAAGTGAATAAGCTACAGTGTCCAAGGTACTAAACATAATATATTCTATGGGGTGTCATAAGCAAGTCATTAGAATACTTTCCTACTAAATTTATAAGACATAAGCATTCAATATTTGAGTAAACAAAGAGAAAATAAAGCTATCTATTGGGTTTCACTAAAAAGTCCATTGGAAGACTTGATTATTGTTGTTAAAAGACATAGGCATTCATATTATAGAGCCACAAACCACACTAGTAAAATAAAAACATGATATCAAGGGATTTGAACCAATGACAGTCTTAATTTGATAGTGCAAACCCAACACCTTACAAACTGTGCTAACCAGACTATGCATACCAGACACAGAATTTATCAGAGATTTAAGTGAATAAGCTACAGTGTCCAAGGTACTAAACATAATAAACTCTATGGGATGTCATAAGCAAGTCATTAGAATACTTTCCTACTAAATTTATAAGACATAAGCATTCAATATTTTAGTAAACAAAGAGAAAATAAAGCTTTCTATTGGGTTTCACTAAAAAGTCAATTGGAAGACTTGACTATTGTTGTTAAAAGACATAGGCATTCATATTATAGAGCCACAAACCACACTAGTAAAATAAAAACATGATAACATGGGATTCAAACCAATGACAGTCTGAATTTGATAGTGCAAACCCAACACCTTACAAACTGTGCTAACCAGACTGTGCATACCAGACACACAATTTATCAGAGATTTAAGTGAATAAGCTACAGTGTCCAAGGTACTAAACATAATAAACTCTATGGGATGTCATAAGCAAGTCATTCGAATACTTTCCTACTAAATTTATAAGACATAAGCATTCAATATTTTAGTAAACAAAGAGAAAATAAAGCTTTCTATTGGGTTTCACTAAAAAGTCCATTGGAAGACTTGACTATTGTTGTTAAAAGACATAGGCATCTATATTATAGAGCCACAAACCACACTAGTAAAATAAAAACATGATAATATGGGATATGAACCAATTACAGTCTTAATTTGATAGTGCAAACACAACACCTTACAAACTGTGCTAACCAGACTGTGCATACCAGACACACAATTTATCAGAGATTTAAGTGAATAAGCTACAGTGTCCAAGGTACTAAACATAATATATTCTATGGGGTGTCATAAGCAAGTCATTAGAATACTTTCCTACTAAATTTATAAGACATAAGCATTCAATATTTGAGTAAACAAAGAGAAAATAAAGCTATCTATTGGGTTTCACTAAAAAGTCCATTGGAAGACTTGACTATTGTTGTTAAAAGACATAGGCATTCATATTATAGAACCACAAACCACACTAGTAAAATAAAAACATGATAACATGGGATTTGAACCAATGACAGTCTTAATTTGATAGTGCAAACCCAACACCTTACTAGCTGTGCTAACCAGACCGTACATACTAAGCGCCCAATTTATCAGAGATTTAAGTGAATAAGCTACAGTGTCCAAGGTGCTAAACATAATATATTCTATGGGGTGTCATAAGCAAGTCATTAGAATACTTTCCTACTAAATTAATAAGACATAAGCATTCAATATTTGAGTAAACAAAGAGAAAATAAAGCTATCTATTGGGTTTCACTAAAAAGTCCATTGGAAGACTTGACTATTGTTGTTAAAAGACATAGGCATTCATATTATAGAGCCACAAACCACACTAGTAAAATAAAAACATGATAATATGGGATTTGAACCAATGACAGTCTTAATTTGATAGTGCAAACCCAACACCTTACAAACTGTGCTAACCAGACTATGCATACCAGACACAGAATTTATCAGAGATTTAAGTGAATAAGCTACAGTGTCCAAGGTACTAAACATAATAAACTCTATGGGATGTCATAAGCAAGTCATTAGAATACTTTCCTACTAAATTTATAAGACATAAGCATTCAATATTTTAGTAAACAAAGAGAAAATAAAGCTATCTATTGAGTTTCACTAAAAAGTCCATTGGAAGACTTGACTATTGTTGTTAAAAGACATAGGCATTCATATTATAGAGCCACAAACCACACTAGTAAAATAAAAACATATTAACATGGGATTCGAACCAATGACAGTCTTAATTATACAGTGTAAACCCAACACCTCACTAACTGTGCTAACCAGACTGTGCATGCCAGAAATACAATTTATCAGAGATTTAAGTGAATAAGCTACCGTGTCCAAGGTACTAAACATAATATATTCTATGGGGTGTCATACGCAAGTCATTAGAATACTTTCCTACTACAATTATAAGACATAAGCATTCAATATTTGAGTAAACAAAGAGAAAATAAAGCTATCTATTGGGATTCACTAAAAGTCCATTGGAAGACTTGACTATTGTTGTTAAAAGACATAGGCATTCATATTATAGAGCCACAGACCACACTAGTAAATTAAAAACATGATAACATGGGATTCAAACCAATGACAGTCTTATTTTGATAGTGCAAACCCAACACCTTACAAACTGTGCTAACCAGACTGTGCATACCAGACACCCAATTTATCAGAGATTTAAGTGAATAAGCTACAGTGTCCAAGGTACTAAACATAATATATTCTATGGGGTGTCATAAGCAAGTCATTAGAATACTTCCCTACTAAATTTATAAGACATAAGCATTCAATATTTTAGTAAACAAAGAGAAAATAAAGCTATCTATTGGGTTTCACTAAAAAGTCCATTGGAAGACTTGACTATTGTTGTTAAAAGACATAGGCATTCATATTATAGAGCCACAAACCACACTAGTAAAATAAAAACATGATAACAAGGGATTTGAACCAATGACAGTCTTAATTTGATAGTGCAAACCCAACACCTTACAAACTGTGCTAACCAGACTATGCATACCAGAAACACAATTTATCAGATATTTAAGTGAATAAGCTACAGTGTCCAAGGTACTAAACATAATAAACTCTATGGGATGTCATAAGCAAGTCATTAGAATACTTTCCTACTAAATTTATAAGACATAAGCATTCAATATTTGAGTAAACAAAGAGAAAATAAAGCTATCTATTGGGTTTCACTAAAAAGTCCATTGGAAGACTTGACTATTGTTGTTAAAAGACATAGGCATTCATATTATAGAACCACAAACCACACTAGTAAAATAAAAACATGATAACATGGGATTTGAACCAATGACAGTCTTAATTTGAGAGTGCAAACCCAACACCTTACTAACTGTGCTAACCAGACTGTGCATACCAAGCGCCCAATGTATCAGAGATTTAAGTGAATAAGCTACAGTGTCCAAGGTGCTAAACATAATATATTCTATGGGGTGTCATAAGCAAGTCATTGGAATACTTTCCTACTAAATTAATAAGACATAAGCATTCAATATTTGAGTAAACAAAGAGAAAATAAAGCTATCTGTTGGGTTTCACTAAAAAGTCCATTGGAAGACTTGACTATTGTTGTTAAAAGACGTAGGCATTCATATTATAGAGCCACAAACCACACTAGTAAAATAAAAACATGATAACAAGGGATTTGAACCAATGACAGCCTTAATTTGATAGTGCAAACCCAACACCTTACAAACTGTGCTAACCAGACTATGCATACCAGACACCCAATTTATCAGAGATTTAAGTGAATAAGCTACAGTGTCCAAGGTACTAAACATAATAAACTCTATGGGATGTCATAAACAAGTCATTAGAATACTTTCCTACTAAATTTATAAGACATAAGCATTCAATATTTTAGTAAACAAAGAGAAAATAAAGATATCTATTGGGTTTCCCTAAACAGTCCATTGGAAGACTTGACTATTGTTGTTAAAAGACATAGGCATTCATATTATAGAGCCACAAACCACACTAGTAAAATAAAAACATGATAACATGGGATTTGAACCTATGACAGTCTTAATTTGATAGTGCAAACCCAACACCTTACTGGCCGTGCTAACCAGACTGTGCATACCAGGCACACAATTTATCAGAGATTTAAGTGAATAAGCTACAGTGTCCAAGGTACTAAACATAATATATTCTATGGGGTGTCATAAGCAAGTCATTAGAATACTTTCCTACTAAATTTATAAGACATAAGCATTCAATATTTGAGTAAACAAAGAGAAAATAAAGCTTTCTATTGGGTTTCACTAAAAAGTCAATTGGAAGACTTGACTATTGTTGTTAAAAGACATAGGCATTCATATTATAGAGCCACAAACCACACTAGTAAAATAAAAACATGATAACATGGGATTCAAACCAATGACAGTCTTAATTTGATAGTGCAAACCCAACACCTTACAAACTGTGCTAACCAGACTATGCATACCAGACACACAATTTATCAGAGATTTAAGTGAATAAGCTACAGTGTCCAAGGTACTAAACATAATAAACTCTATGGGATGTCATAAGCAAGTCATTAGAATACTTTCCTACTAAATTTATAAGACATAAGCATTCAATATTTTAGTAAACAAAGAGAAAATAAAGCTATCTATTGGGTTTCACTAAAAAGTCCATTGGAAGACTTGACTATTGTTGTTAAAAGACATAGGCATTCATATTATAGAGCCACAAACCACACTAGTAAAATAAAAACATGATAACAAGGGATTTGAACCAATGACAGCCTTACTTTGATAGTGCAAACCCAACACCTTACAAACTGTGCTAACCAGACTATGCATACCAGACACCCAATTTATCAGAGATTTAAGTGAATAAGCTACAGTGTCCAAGGTGCTAAACATAATATATTCTATGGGGTGTCATAAGCAAGTCATTGGAATACTTTCCTACTAAATTAATAAGACATAAGCATTCAATATTTGAGTAAACAAAGAGAAAATAAAGCTATCTATTGGGTTTCACTAAAAAGTCCATTGGAAGACTTGACTATTGTTGTTAAAAGACATAGGCATTCATATTATAGGACCACAAACCACACTAGTAAAATAAAAACATGATAAAATGGGATTTGAACCAATGACAGTCTTAATTTGATAGTGCAAACCCAACACCTTACTAACTGTGCTAACCAGACTGTGCATACCAAGCGCCCAATGTATCAGAGATTTAAGTGAATAAGCTACAGTGTCCAAGGTGCTAAACATAATATATTCTATGGGGTGTCATAAGCAAGTCATTGGAATACTTTCCTACTAAATTAATAAGACATAAGCATTCAATATTTGAGTAAACAAAGAGAAAATAAAGCAATCTATTGGGTTTCACTAAAAAGTCCATTGGAAGACTTGACTATTGTTGTTAAAAGACATAGGCATTCATATTATAGAGCCACAAACCACACTAGTAAAATAAAAACATGATAACAAGGGATTTGAACCAATGACAGCCTTAATTTGATAGTGCAAACCCAACACCTTACAAACTGTGCTAACCAGACTATGCATACCAGACACCCAATTTATCAGAGATTTAAGTGAATAAGCTACAGTGTCCAAGGTACTAAACATAATAAACTCTATGGGATGTCATAAACAAGTCATTAGAATACTTTCCTACTAAATTTATAAGACATAAGCATTCAATATTTTAGTAAACAAAGAGAAAATAAAGCTTTCTATTGGGTTTCACTAAAAAGTCCATTGG